>NC_048550.1:12537041-12588130 GCF_902806685.2 Maniola hyperantus
GTACTCTAACAAAAGGAAATACCCGAGTTGAATAGGTTATTGTCTTGCCTGGGAATATGATGGCTAGGCGTGGGAAATTTAGGATTAGCGTGTGAATATTGTAAAGGAAATAGATTTTTGAAACAACTAATGTTTGATGCAAGGACATAGAGGTTTATTACGTGTATTAAAAAATCGATTTGGGGGCGTGTGAGATGGTCACTCATAAATCACCAAATTTATTACCGTGTGATACACGATTCTATGGCGTTCTCAAAACTAAGGCAATAAATCTAAAACAAAGAAAGAAAAATAAAAGGCGACCATAAATTTTAAATACAGCAAAAACAAATTATCGAGAGTAGAGAGTGCGTTTGTTAATAAAGACGTCAAGAAATGCGTGAGTTATTTTAAAATTTCTGGCTAAACACGGCAAAAACTAATACTAAATGGCAACCTATGTCTGGGACAAATAACAGGCGACAAGTATCTCCGAACTAATGTGGACAGATTTTTGGAGGTGGGGCCTGGAACGCAATTTGTTTTCGGCCAATAGGGTAATTTTGTGCGCAAGAGGAGACCAACCAGAGTACCGTACTCCCCTGTGTGTTTTTGGTTTTCAGAGAACTGTGGGCGTGACGAAACACGACCACGGGGACCTTTAGGGAGAACTGGAAAAAGAACGGAGGACAGTCAAGGCAGGATTTCGGCTCGGGTCGGAAGTACAAATCCCAGCGCGAACCTCGCGACCTCGTCCATTCGAGATATTTTGAGCTTCCTTTGCAAAATTGGAGTGTAGATTAAAATTATAGTATAGTGTATTGTTAAAATTTGTCCTGAGAAATAAGATAAGGTTATAGAGACAGTGTGTTCGAGCCAGCGGCGGTTTAATGGTGAAGTACCCAGATTATTGTATTTAGTGTAAATTTTGAAAGTAGTTCCAAACTTTTAAGCTTATAAAATTGATTAGCCGGTATACCTAGAAGAAATAGATCTAGAAAATAATCTAGAAGACCAATATCATGCTAGACGTAGGCAATGGTCTCAACCCTGGGCTTGGATGGAGTGGACCACGGGTTTAGCGTGTGAAAATTTCATATTATACCTAATCACCGCATTGTGTATGCATAGTCGCGAGAAGTGGGGGGCGTATTGTGAACCTCGCGAGTAGGTTTAATTAGAAAGAATATACCGAAGGTGGTTTTAACCGGACAAGTTGTGTAACTAGGTTCAGATGTATTTAGAATAAATACTTGTGCTAGATTATGTATATAACCGTGTGTACAGTGTGTCTTTAACTCTAATTCGTTTTTAGGAATAAAATTTAAGAAATCTCTCTTAAATTTTATGACATATTATGTGTGTAATTGATTGTGAAATAAACTGCGCGGCCGTAAGGGTTTTTAAAGTTTAAATGTTCGTTTTTTCCCTTCTAAATAGATTGGCCTAGGAAGCGAACATTTGGCGGGTTTTAAATGTAACAAACACATTTAAAATTCCGTCTAAATCACAATACCAGTTTCTTTTTTTTCTAAAAATACTCAACTGTGAGAGTAAATAAAACAACTTATTTACCAGAAATAAAAGCATTTGAGTATAAATATCATCTTTTATTTATCACGTCTAGATACCTTCTATAGACATTTAATAATGGAGCTCAAATTCATTTTAGAGGTAAAACGATCGAACTGTGTGTGTTCAAAAATGCCGTAGATACATGGTTCCATGTGTCGGACTCCAATATTAAATCTCTCATATTACCTATATCACGACTCTTACTATTAAGTAAAGTTTAGGCTAGTTCCTTTTTTTTCAGCAGTACACCGAGTTCACAATAATAGCTCTTACCTAGCAATAAATAAGAAATAGAATAAAGTTGGCAGACTAACGCAGTCAGATGGAACGCCTCTTGTCAAAAATACACATTGACTTGTTGAGCAAAATCACACAAATATTTGGATCATGTGGTGTGTTTTGAACTATCAGCTACCACGATACCATCACCATCATCATGAGCAACCCTCGCCGGCTCACTACTGAGCGCGGGCTCCATAGAGAACTCTCAGGTTGCGGTTTACCTCACGATGCTTTCCTTCTACGACGAACCAAGTGATATTTAATTAATTTGAATATACACAACTACGACTACTAAAGGGTTATCTTTCGGGTTCGAATCCCCGACCCTCGAGTGGAAAGCAGGCGAGTCAAAACTGGGTCAGTGCGACTTACAACCAGCACACAGCGCAAGCAGATTGTATGAACGAGTAACGGGGCCGTTGGTAAACAGTAGAACAGGTACAGACCTTTTTTTTGTGTGTCATCGTTACGCCGCATTCCGAGAGCTATAGGACGGCGTTACATACCGGCCTAAACCGCGGGACACTGAAAGTATTAATGTGTGAGAACTATTAGTTTGATATCCTTGACCTATAAGGTCGGATTTAATGTAAAAAGGCACACGGTCGATATGACGGCGTCCTGGCGGCAAAGCCTCGGCACACCAAAACACGCCATGTCTTACAGCTTCGACCTCTCGACACCTAAGTTGGCCAACTTAGACATAACTGAACGAATATATATATATATACAAAATTATACCATGGTAAGGGGCGAGCTTTTAGCTCAAGAAAAGAACCTTGTCTTCCACGACAGGCTACCAAACGCTTCGTAGCGAATAACAGGGAGGTCGGCTGTGCCCCACATAACAATGTTGAAAGGCTGGTGTCCAGCGCAGGGTCCCCCGTGCTAGTAGAGGCTTTGGTCAGTAGAACGATGGCCTTATTGGCAAATACATGTACCAACCGACCCCTCATCCAAGCCAGAACGCATAACCCAGCTGTTTTTTTTTTTCCTCCTCAGGATTTTCATCCGAGAGAGTTGAATGAGTCAAAATAGTAGATCTCTGAAATAAAATTCATCATCTAACCGCGAAAATCTGGAAGTTTGATTGGCAAGGTCTACATGTCCGTCCGACGAATTGTGCCTGCCATGTACTTGGCCATACCTAAGATAACATATGACTCCGAATACAAATAGTGTCCCAAAGTTTAGCCGATTTACTTGTTTTTGAATTTCCTCATTATAGCCCATCATCGAAAGAAGCAGAGACGATCACCGTACCATCACACTATGTTACAGATAGAGATTTCTCCATTGACTTATATATTACTTCGTAAGGACAGGACCATTGAACAAGCAAAATGGCACCGACTCATTGGTCCTAAAATGTTTATTTAGCACCAATGCAACCTCAGTGACATGACGTCTGGATTTCAAACGGGTTGTTCATTAGTATCTAAGAGGTGGCGCTGATTTATTTGGTTCCAAAACCGTGAAAAATTTTGTTCGCTTGGGCATATCTTGTCATTTATATCGATGGATTTCTCTTTATCTGATGTTCTTATTACCTACTTATTTGTGTCACAAGGGGCCAAAGTAATATTTTATTCCTCTCGAGGGCGTTATTTTGAATTTAGAGCGAAGCGAAGGATTTTATAGTAACTTTACTAGTAGTAAACTAAAATCCTGAGCGTCTCAAGGAATTCAATACACGCCGCCCGAGAGCAAAATATTTTGGCCTCGAGTCACATATACTACTATTTTTTATAATTTTTATGATAGGTAGTGTTTTTACCTACACTTCTAGGAAATCTATAATATAATAAAAATGAATCAAAAATGAATCAATAAATGTGTTGCTCATCGCAAATCTCGAGAACAGCTGAATCGATATCGCTAATTCTTTTTTTATAATATTCCTTGAAGTACGAGGATGGTTCTTACGGGGAGAAAAATTTAATTCAACCTCCTCCTCAATTTTCTAAACTCCACCTGAGCGAAGCCGGGGCAGGTCAGCTAGTTACTAAATAATTTTAAATACATATCAAAAATTGCGTAACTGGCAAGAATCGAACCTGCATCTTCTGGGTTAGCGCCCGATGCCTTGACCACTAGGCCACGGTTCCGCTTACTGCCAGTGACGAAATTTGTGATATGTATGTTCACTCAGTACTGAAGCGACTGTTTAATGCCATCTAGAAGCGACACTTTGACCAGAAGATGCAGGTTCGATTCCTGCCGGTTACGCAATTTTTGATATGTATTTAAAATTATTTACATATACTATTTTTCACCTCTACTTTTCGGAGTTATATGTGCGTTTTAATTAATTAAATATCGCTTGCTTTAACGGTAAAGGAAAACATCGTGAGGAAACCTGCATGCCTGAGAGTTCTCCATAATGTTCTCAAAGGAAAAAAACGACGTGAGGAAACCTGCATGCCTAAGAGTTCTCCATAATGTTCTCAAAGGTGTGTGAAGTCTACCAATCCGCACATAGTCAGCGTGGTAGACTATGGCCAAAACCCTTCTCACTCTGAGAGGAGACCCGTGCTCTGTTGTGAGCCGGTGATGGGTTGATCATGACGATGATGATGATGACTATTTTTCATCACTACCTATGAGAGAAATTAAGACAAGCTAAAACTCAAATGCGGACCAATTAGAAGAGAGAAAGTTCAAACTAGCCCCTAATTCCAATGTTTCTTTTTCGAATACGTGTGATAAAAAAATTTTTTTGCTTATTCAATCAATCAATAGGCACTGGGCCTCATAGTTTTGCCTATACGACTAATCTATGAGGTGAACCCGAGCGACGCTTAATAGGCCTCTTTATTTGCGATCAACCAGTGAACGGCGTAGCTTGGATCACAATGGGAAGGATTTTGATATCTAGAGTGGCTGTCGGACTATTACGGTATCACACTTCTCATTTATACGACTATTATTCGAACTTACTCAAAATGAAGTCATATTGCTAACCTTCGTAAGGACAGCACATTCTGAAGAGAAGATTTCTTAAGTATTTTGTTATCTAGAGTGGCTGTCGGACTATTACGGTATCACACTTCTCATTTATACAACTATAATTCGACCTTACTCAAAATGAAGTCATATTGCTAGCCTTCGTAAGGACTCAGCACATTCAGAAGTAAAGATCTTTTGATAATAATCTGATAGGTCTGCTGAATATTTCTTCATGCAGCTTTGTTACAACAAATAAGCAGCTTTAAACTAAATTTTCTGACGGACATTTAGAAATATTTCCAATATTAAAACGTTATTTATTATTTTGGGGATTGAAAAATCAATTCTTATTGTCTTATAACATTTTTTTGCTTATTCAATCAATCAATATCCACTTGACCACATAGTTTTGCCTATACGACGTGTAATCGATTATTCTATGAAGTGATCCCGCTTTATTTGCGATCAACTCGGTAGCTTGGATCACAATGGGAAGGATTTTGTTATTTATTCGGCTGTCGGACTAATACGATATCACACTCTCACGCTTATATGACTACCTAGTACATTTTTATTTTATTTATTTATTAAGATACAAGTTAGCCCTTGACTGCAATCTCACCTGGTGGTAAGTGATGATGCAGTCTAACATGGAAGCGGGCTAACCTGGAAGGGGTATGGCAGTTTTTATCAAACCCACACCCCTTTGGTTTCTACACAGCATCGTACCAGAACATTAAACCGTTTGGAAGCACGGCTTTGCCGGTAGTGTGGTGACTATAGTCCGCGCAGGTCGCGATGGCAATCGGGGTATGAGGCGAGGGGACGCTCCGTACACCCGCAAGTCAGCCGCACTGAGCGTGGGGGCTGTACGAGCACACGAGTAGATATTATAGACCAGAGGGGAAGCTTCACACTAGCTCACGCACACCACGACGTGCCACGGACGCTCCGTGCGCCCAGTTTGGCGGCAAACGGAGCGTCCGAGACACGTCGTGGTGTGGGTGAGCTGCGCTAGAGTGAGTTAACCTACAGCCAGCCGCTAGTATGAAGCTTCCCCTCTGCTATATATCTACTCGTGTGGTACGAGTGTACGGGGCGTTCCCTCCCCGACTGCAATCTCGACCAGTCGCGTATTATAGTCTAGCCACGGCCGAAGCTCCCCACTAGACACTTTTGCGCAACCCGAGACCTAGACCAACTGGGCAATAACACAATCTAGAAAACACAGAATTGTGGCTGATGTTCAAGTTTTTGTAACTTGTTTTGTTCAGCACCAACGCAACAATAGACTGAACTAAGATAACAAAATCAGGTCCATTGTTAGCAAAGTTCCGCCGTTTATCCTTGATTGATTGCGAATAAAGAGGTTTTACGATCGGGTTTCGGGACCGGCCGAGAGGATAGTCGATTACCCATCGTGTATAATCGATTACATGTAGTGTAATCGATTACCCATGCCGAAACTATGAAGTGATTAGCGCCCTTATCGCTCCACACAATGAAGATATAATTGAAATTTGATATATTATTGTGTTGGGTAAAACGTTTAACGTTTGATTAATTTAATTAATAGTTGGATAATAATTTACTTTAGGCTCTTAACGCACTGCAGCCAAATCGAATCTGCTCGGAATCCGAGAAAATTCAGAACTAGAATACTCGGATTGAATCCGGATATAGATATTAGCATATTTAATTTAATTTTAATTTTTAATTTATTTTATTTTGTAGAGACGAACAGTTACAATTAGATAACTAGATAGTATATATATAAAAACACTTAAACTAAAGCAGTCTCCAATGAGAAATTAACACTTATAATAGAAAATTATGTCCACAACACACGGGCATAGTACGCGTATGAAAACTAGGCACAGAGTATTTAAAACTAACTAGGTAACTAACTAACTAACTATATAGAGGATGATGAGAGGAGTTATATTAGACTGTGTTGTTTCGATAGATGCTACCACCACCGCCCGCATGACGGCTCGGATTCCGATCGAATTTAGTGCGCGAGCGTTTATAAAAAAAAAATCGACTCTGAAATAAAGGCTATTTTTATTTTAACAAGTGTAGCTATATTCACATCATATATCTTGAGTACATTTTTAGTGTTATTTGGATTTTGTGAGTATAGCAATGAAACCGAATGAAATAACATTTAGATTGAATAGGGATTTAATGTGAATATAGGTACATGACGAATGTCACCTATGTTCACATCGTATATCAATACTTATAATAAAACTGTAACAAGTCAAATTCTGTACATTGAAGATATTTTGAAATATTTTTTTCGAGGGCACTCTATAATCGATACTGAACCCAAAACTGTAATTTTTTTCATTTTTGTCTGTCTGTCTGTCTATCTGTCTGTCTGTCTGTCTGTCTGTCTGTCTGTCTGTCTGTCTGTCTGTCTGTCTATCACGGCCGCGCATCACGCTGAAACTACTGAATGGATTCCAATGAAACTTGGTATGATTTGAGGTCATACTATGAGGAAGAATATAGGATACTTTTTATCCCGAAATTCAGCATGGTTCCCGTAGGAGAGGGGATGAAAGTTAAAATGTATACTGAGTTGTAATTCATTAACGCGTGGTCCGATTTCATTTATTCTTTTTTTGTTAGAAAGGGGATATTTTAAAAATTGTTCCGTAAATATTTGAAGGTCATTTTAGCAATATAAATCAAGGTTCGGGAGATCGGAGCATTGCTATACCAGCATTAAAAGTGGTAACAGTGACTAATAAAGCTAAAGAAACGTATCTTTGTTCTTTCTAAAGACACCACCCGACCTTATTATTCAAGAATCTCTCCGATACTCTATTATTAATGAAAATTAGTATATCCAATGTCGGGCAATGAAATCCAACCCGGGATCTCCCTATAATATAAGATCACAGCACTCGCTACACTAGAGAGGTCTGGTGTTAATAAGTCAGAAAATAATAGGCAAAAGCCTTTCCATAATAGAAGACTACCCTTATATCTGATACGGTTGAAATCTCCAAAAGTGCTCGGAATTAGGGTTATCATGCCCATGGCTGATTAATGGGTTTCTTTATCAAAGATTAATTACATCGCGGGGTTTGTGATTCTTGATGGATTCCGGCTTAGATATACACCTACTTAGGACGAGGCGGTGCGGCAGTGCAACTCATAGAGGCATAAAAGCGCTGCTTACCCAAGAAATAGTTAACTCAGTTGAAATTGCTCAATGCTCATTATCCTTTGGCTTGCTTGCCTAACTATTGCTTACCCTGGCTTTAAACCCTATGCACGCCACTGCGGTGCGGGTATGTATAGGTATTAGGTATATACTCGTAAGCTGTGATAGCCTAGTGGTTAGGACGTCCGCCTTCTAATCGGAGGTCGGGGGTTCGATCCCGGGCACGCACCTCTAACTTTCGGAGTTATGTGCGTTTTAAGTAATTAAATATCACTTGCTTTAACGGTGAAGGAAAACATCATGAGGAAACCTGCACGCCTGAGAGTTCTCCATAATGTTTTCAAAGGTGTGTAAAGTCTACCAATCCGCACTATGGCCAAACCCTTCTCACTCTGAGAGAAGACTCGTACTCTGTAGTGAGCCGGCGATGGGTTGATCATGATGATGATGATATACTCGTAACATCTTAACAAAGCTACCTCTATAATATTATAATTAATATCACTTCCTGTTTCGCGAACACATCATTATCAATTAATAATGATTTAATTACTGTCACAATACTCTAGCGTCGGTGCCGCTATTACAGCGGATGTATGTATAAATTAAATTAAGATGTAATGGGTTACACTTTCACGAATGGCGTAATATGAAGAGAATATATCTGCTCAGGCTGTTTGCTATGCCCAAATATTTCAAATTAAAATTGCCTACTTAAATAAACTATTTAATCACTAGATGATGCCCGCGACTTTGTACTCGAACATATTATGAATGTATACAAGAGTTCTATAATATTTTTTTTAGAGTCGGTGCCAATGTGGAGTCACAAAACAATATGAAGGGTAGGTACGGTTCGTGCGGCTAATTGACACCGGCTCCAAAAAATATTATTATAAAACTACATTAACTCTTGTACACCTAATATATTCGGTAATAAATTGATTTATTTTTTACTTTTGGTAAGGTTGGTTGTGGTAAGGTATTGAAGTCAGTTTTTATTGTAAAAAAAATATATTTCACAAATTTTAGTGGCCCCATGTATAAAAATATGCTATGCCTGGTTAAGAACCTATTGTTTACTGAGCTATTACACTGATCGCGAGCAATTTACTCTTCTCCGTTGAGGAGAGCCAGCGACTTCGTACGTGTGGATTTAGGTTTTAAAAATCTCATGGGAACTCAATTTCAATTTTCATTTATTGCATTTCCATAAACTACATCATATTAAGTGTGTACAAAGTATTATGGATACCCAGTTTGGGTGTCGCAATTTGGTCCTTAGACCTTAGTTAGGGAGACCGATATTATTATTTATTTTTATGTTCGTCGTTTAGGAAATCATTTACGGCATAGTCTAAGCCCTTTTCTAATAAAAAGTTTTTTAATATTTTGTTGAATTTATTTTCATTGTTTATGTTACGAATTTTGTCTGGTAAATTATTATATATCTTTATAGACATTACGTAGGGACTCGGAGGTATGCAGTCCTAATTTTGATTGCGGACTCTTAAACTTTCCGGGATAAAAAGTAGACTATGTCACTCTACAGGTCTTAAACTATATCCATGCAAAAATCACGTCAATCCGTTGCTCCGTTGCGGCGTAATTGAAGGACAAACCAACAAACCAACAAACCAACAAACAAACACACTTTCACATATAATAGGGGTAGTGATAAATAAATAAATAAGGGTAGGTACTGATTAGGATTTTTTTTATTCTGAATTTTTGGGATCTTCTAATCACTATGTGACTATGTCAGATTTTAAAACCAGCTTCGTAATAGATCAAAGAAAATAAAACTTAGGTATTAGAGGCTCTTTGGTCTAAAAATAATAGTCTTCTTGCATCTGGGGCGGCGAGGCGAGGAAACTAGATCCTTTTTTATACTAAACAGCTATAGGTTTATCCTGTTTATCACTACCCATATAAAAAATGCGAAAGTGTGTTTGTTTGTTTGTCCTTTTATCACGTCGCAACGCGCAACGGAGCAACGGATCGACGTGATTTTTGGCATGGGTATAGTTAAAGACCTGGAGAGTGATATACAGGCTTTTATCCCGAAAAATCAAAGAATTCCCACGGGATTAAAAAAAATACACGCGTATAAAGGCATCAGCTAGTCCACTATAAAACAGCCACCCTAGGGTGTATACTCGGAAACGTGTGTTTCTATCCAACCCGGACTAAAAATAATATGCAAATTCGCCGTCCGGGGGGATAGACGGAATAAAATATCAGTGAGTGACATAAGCTACTTTTTATCCCGGAAAATCAAAGATTTCCCAGGAAATTTTTAAAAACCTAAATCCACGCTTACGAAGTCGCGGGTATCTCCTCAACGGATAAGAGTAAATTTGCTCGTGATCAGTGTAATAGCTCAGTAAACAGTAGGTTTTTAACCAGGCATAACGGGCCACTAAAATTTGTAAAATATTTTTTTTTTACAAAAAAAAAACCGACTTTCATACCTTACCACAACCAGTGAAAAGTAAAAAATAATTTAGTTTATTACCGAATATATTATGTATTCAAGAGTTAATGTAGTTCTATAATAATATTTTTTGGAGTCGGTGGCATGCCACTGTGGAGTCACAAACCAATATGAAGAGTAGGTAAGCGGTTCGTGTGGCTAATTGGCACTGGCTCCAAAAAATATTATTATAGAACTACATTAACTTTTGTATACATACATATACATAATAATATATTCGGTAGTAAATTAAATTATTTTTTACTTTTTAATATTGAAGTCGGTTTTTTTTTGAAAATTTTGTACTCAAATCCACGCGGATGAAATCGCAGACATCGTCTTATATACCTAGTTAATAAATTATCGATTATGCTTAAAAAAAGTCGGTCCGTAACGATTCAAAAAAAAAATCTTTGAAAATTGCTTTTATTTATTGAAAGAGTTTCATAATGCTTAGTTAAATAACATAATATTATTATTGATTTCAATTACGACGGTATTATGTGTGTTATTTAATTTAACATCATGTATTTAACAATTTATAATTTTTCAAATAAAATATGGAGGTACTTTTTAAAAATATTTACTGAAAAATAGGTAGTAATTTAGTGTACATACCTGGCCGCTACACGATCAGTGCCGTCTCGGGTCCTTATTAATCATTTCACCATCATCATGACCTCATATACCCATACTATCATGTCCATATCTACCCTGCATCATTAGAGTACCACATCATAAGTCCACGCTTAAAAAAACACAACACTTTTATCACAGATAAAAAAAACTAGATACTAAAATAAAAATACTTAAAATAATTTATCAAGTTTCTAAGGAATTTTATCGCGTTCCAAATTCCAATATTTATTTGCGTTGTAAATTCCAATATTTTCCGCGTTCTAAAATTTGAATTTCGTATAGGATATCGGTGCTATATACATCGGATGAGGTGGGCAAGTGACGTACGTTCGGTACGTTGGACTAGGAATGACTGAGGGGTGAGATGGACCGTGGCGCGCGCAAAACTGTTGATTTCGCAGCCTCCGTGGAGTTACTGCGAAAAGTGCGAAAAATTGTGTTCCGCGATCTTTGTACATTGTTCCTTCTTTAGTTCGCGAATGTTTGCTTTTGACAGAACAGATAATGTGCTATGGACATCGATATAAAAAAACTAGAACCCTACACTATCTCTATACATATATAAAAATGATTTACTGAATGTGTTGCTGATCGCAAAACTCGAGAACAGCTGCACCGATTTCGCTAATTCTTTTTTTATGATATTCCTTGAAGTACGAGAATGGTTGTTACGGAGTATTAAAATAAAAATTAAAGAATCGACTGTTAGGCGGTACGAAGTTCGCCGGGTCAGCTAGTCCATAATATAAATGTGAAAGTGTGTGTGTTTGTTGGTTTGTCATTCAGTCACGCCGCAACGAAACAATGAAAGTTCTTGCATGGATATAGTTAAGGACCTGGGGAGCGACATAGGCTACTTTTTATGCCGGTAAATCAAAGAGTTCCCACGGGATTAAAAAAAATTTAAAGCCACGTCCACCTTCTAATCGGAGGTCGGGAGTTCGATCCCGGGCACGCACCTCTAACTTTACGGAGCTATGTGCGTTTTAAGTAATTAAAATGTCACTTGCTTTAACGGTGAAGGAAAACATCGTGAAGAAACCTGCATGCCTGAGAGTTCTCCATAATGTTCTCAAATGTGTGTGAAGTCTACCAATCCGCACATGGCCAGCGTGGTAGACTATGCCCAAAACCCTTCTTACTCTGAGAGGAGTCCCGTGCTCTGTAGTGAGCCGGCGATGGGTTGATCATGATTATGATGATGATGAAGTATTTTTAAAAGTAATTTTCTAACCAACTGTATATCTTTGGGATCTATCATCTATCAATGGTCCTCCCAGGCTTATGTTTGCCCCACTCTATGGGACATGAGGGGAATATTTTTGCGTGTGGAAAATTGGTTTATCCACGCCATTGAGTTATGTCAACGTTCATGTTCAAACTTTATTGTTAGTCAAATTCATGTTTAAGGTAACTTTGTACTTTTGTATGCACACAGGGTGTTACCAGAACAATAAAAAAAAACTTAGCGTTATTGTTATAGTACCTAAACACAATCCAATGCCAATAATTATTTGCCTCATTTTGTAGTTTTAGTGATTTAGTATTTTTCAAACCCGCAATGTATAGAGTGCAAAACTCGGGTCAATGGCCCACCTACGACGTGGCAACAAATCCGAGTGACCTACTCAAGCAACGTTTGTTGACCTATACCGCCAGTCAGATTGTATCAGATGACGGTGATAATTTATTAATCGCAGGCCAGATCTAATTTGTAGGTATATGAAAAAAAAACCGGCCAAGTGCGAGTTAGGCTCCCGCAACGAGGGTTCCGTCCCACAGTCGTATTTTTTCGACGTTTTGCACGATAATTCAAAAACTATGATGCATAAAAATAAATAAAAATCTGTTTTAGAATGTACAGGTGAAAACCTTTCATATGATACCCTACTTGATATAGTCACTCACTTCGAAAGTTGAAAATACTAATTATTAGTTCATGGCCACAATTAAATTTTTTTTGTGTGATGTAACCCTAAATTCACGGTTTTCAGATTTTTCCCCAAATGTCAGCTATAAGATCTACCTACCTGCCAAATTTCATGATTCCGTACCTCAAAAGGAAAAACGGAACCCTTATAGGATCACTTTGTTGTCTGTCTGTCTGTCCGTCTGTCTGTCAAGAAACCAGCTATAAGATCTACCTACCTGCCAAATTTCATGATTCTAGGTCATCGGGAAGTACCCTGTAGGTTTCTTGACAGACAGACAACAAAGTGATCCTATAAGGGTTCCGTTTTTATGTTTTTGAGGTACGGAACCCTAAAAAATAGATTCTCTAGCGAATGATTTGAAATTAAATCCACCAAAAAATGACTGAACCTGGTGTTAGAACAGTGGCGTAATGTAACCTAACCTTAATAAAATCGGTAATTTCAGCAAATGTGCCTTCATGTAAATGTGCGTATCATTAGTTCCCCAATTCCCATGCGTACACGAATGTATATTAATTATTACTACACCATACATACACGTATTTAATATTTATATTAGGTAATGTGTGTATCAATTTGTCCTTGCTTATATTATAACTAGTTTATGCGTCTTTATCCGCGAGGACTACACAAATTTCAAACCCCTGTTTCACACCTTTATAGGTTGAAATTTTCAAAGATCTTTTCTTAGCGGATGCCTACATAATAGCTTTCTGCCTGCCAAGTTTCAGCCCAATCCGTCCAGTAGTTTGAGCTGTACGTTGATAGATCAGTCAGTCAGTCAGTCAGTCACCTTTTACTTTTATATATTTAGATTGTAGCATAATTTTTTACGAACGAGTGGTTCAACTAGCTATTGCTCTCCAGCTTTGCACTCTACACCGCCATTTTTAATTACACACACACACACACACGCACACACACACGCACACACACACACACGCACACTCTCTCACACACACATACTTTTGCTTTTATAATATTAGACTATAGTCCACCATGCAGACCCAATGCGTATTGGCAGACTTCACACACCTTTGAGAACATTATGGAGAACTCTCAGGCATGCAGGTTTCCTCACGATGTTTTCTTTCACCGTTAAAGCAAGTGATATTTAATTAGTTAAAACGCACATAGCTCCGAAAAGTTAGAGGTGCGTACCCGGGATTGAACCCCCAACCTCCAATTAGAAGGCAGACGTCCTAACCACTAGGCTATCACAGCTTACTGATTATGATGTTACACGTAGCAAACTAAGTAAAATTCTAAACACTAACTATCCAGACGAAACTCATTTCAGTTAATAACTAAACTGAAAAGTTAATTAATCCTAAAACAACACTTACTCCTAGTTGGAACTAAACCGAGGAAATGAGATAAGGCTAACCCTGTTTCAGAGGTTGTGATGTCCTTTCGTTATATGTTTTGTTGACGAAATTATGATGTAACTAGATGATGCCCGCGATTATATCCACGTGGATTCAGGTTTTTTAAAAACCCGTAGGAACTCTTATATTTTCCGGGACAAAAAGAAGCCTATGTCCTTCCACCAAATTTCGTCAAAATCGGTACAACGGATGGCCCGTAAAAGGCTAGCAGACAGACAGACATGAAGACAGACAGACAGACACACTTTCGCATTTATTATATTACTAGTGACCCGCCCCGGCTTCGCATGGGTGCAATGTAGATACTAATGTGGTGTCATTGAGGTAGTCATTGCCTCGGAAACTCTCAAATGAGAGGATTTTTTTCCGCCCTAATTCACATTATTTCAATTTCACTAGGGATCTCTAATTTTTTGAGAATTAAACTATAGCTATAAACCTTCCACTTGAATCACTCTATCTATTGGTGAAAACCTCATTAAAATCCGTTGCGTAGTTTAAAAGATCTACGCGTTCATACATGCAGACAGCGGGAAGCGACTTTATTTTATACTATGTAAAGAAGTATGGATATTAAATTTACTTTTGTACATTCTAGTTCATTCAAACAAAAAAAGCTTTTGAATTTAACTTAGCTTTTTCATTAAACCAACTTGCAGACGATTCCAGCTCAAACACGATGGTTTCTTTGATATTTAATTGCTTAGAACACACATAACTCCGAAAAGTTAGAGGTGCGTGCCTGGGATAGAACCCTCGACCTCCCAAATAGGAGTATTGTGTTTAGGTAGTATAACAATAACGCTAAGTTGTTGCTAGCGTTCTGGTTACATCCTGTATATTCTCGTAAGGAAAGTGACCCGCTGTAAGAATTTTCCAGGGTAGCATCAAACGACGCGGGGCCTCCCACGACGACGTAATCCCCGACGTCTAATGAAAATAAAGAAAGCTTTTGAAAATTAAACTGGTCTGCAGACAATTCCAGTTCAAACATACAATATTAACAGTGGTCTCTCAGCCGTTCGCACCATACAAACGTAGTTTAGCTCACATATTATATTACTAGCTGACCTAGCGAACTTCGTACCGCCTAACAGTCAATTATTTTTCAGACATTTTTTATTTTTTTCTCTCCGTAAGAACCATCCTGGTACTTCAAGGAATATTATAAAACGAGAATTTTACAACAAAAAAAAACTACAATATAGTATATACATATACAGAAAAACTTATCACTAAAAAAATTATATTTACAAAAATTATCCGCCGTCCAAATGGTAAACAAGAATTTGGAATTTTATATAAAGACATTTAGAAGTACTTAAATGCACCTTTTCAGTGTAACATTCATGTAACAGTCTGCCCTCGTACCTCGCTCCGCGTTGACAGGCGAAAATGTAATTTCGCCGCTTGACCAACCTTTTTGTCAGTTTATTCCGTAAGCCCGCCCCGCCGGAGTTACCTAAGAATGGATAAATCATGAATGTTTTAAGCAGTTTCGTATGAATAAAACCGTTTACGAATTTTTAGGCTGAGAGCTGAAGATCATTTTCTTTAGCTAGTTCACTATTACATAAATAAAATGATAATAATTAATGACCTACTGCTTTAAAAACTACTAGACGATGCACACGACTCCGGTCGCTTGGATTTAGATTTAGAAAAATACGGCAACTCTTTAGTTGTCTGAAATAAAAAGTAGCCTATATCCAAGCAATCTATCTTTGTACTAATTTTATCTTTTTTTCAAGTGTCTTATCAATAAACTACCAAAAAATTTAGCTTATAAAATTATACAATGTATTTTTATTGCACTTATCGAATTAATAAATTTTTTGGTACCTAAGTAGTTTACTATCAATTTAGCATCAAAATAAGACAATTTTCAAAAAAAGGGTAATATACCCTATTGTTGATTTTATCTGCTTGTAACTGTTTCATGGAAAAACAGTTTTAGAAAAGCTATCGCCACCTCTTTGACTATTTGTGATTTCGCAAAACACTCTATTCCGACAAGTAAGATTGTTTATGTAACGCAGAATCCAAAAGCATTTTCATTGATAAAATAAACGAGTTTTCCTTTAGGTATATTATTGTTACGTCAGGAAGGAAAGTTTTCTTTACTGCACCGTTATAACTTTTATCATAGTTTCAATAAAAGATACCAAAGATTTTCAAACTAGAGTCGAGTTTTGTAACACTCTTAACTTTGTTCTAAAACGAAGTCGAAATCTGCGATTCTGACGTTGCTTTCGTATACCTATTCATAAAAACTTTTTTTCCCTATTAGAGACCCGCCCCGGCTTCGCACGGGTAGCTATTACAATTTTCGTAGGAATCTCTATTTTTTTGAAAATAAAATATAGCTTATATCTCTCAGGAATAATGTAGCTTTCTACTGGTGAAAGAAATTTCAAAATTGGTCACCCCAGTGGCTTAGACTGTGTATTGATAAATCAGTCAGTCAGTCAGGACAAGTTGTTTTAAGGGTTCCGTACCTCAAAAGGAAAAACGGAACCCTTATAGGATCACTTTGTTGTCTGTCTGTCTGTCTGTCTGTCAAGAAACCTACAGGGTACTTCCCGTTGACCTAGAATCATGAAATTTGGCAGTTAGGTAGATCTTATAGCTGACATTTGGGGAGAAATCTGAAAACCGTGAATTTAGGATTACATCACACAAAAAAAATTAAATTGTGGTCATAAACTAATAATTAGTATTTTCAACTTTCGAAGTGAGATAACTATATCAAGTGGGGTATCATATGAAAGGTCTTCACCTGTACATTCTAAAACAGATTTTTATTTATTTTTATGTTTCATAGTTTTTGAATTATCGTGCAAAATGTCGAAAAAATACGACTGTAGTACGGAACCCTTATTGCGCGAGCCTGACTCGCACTTGGCCGGTTTTTTTAATATATTTTTGTTTCGGTGCCGTAAGTTATATATGCTGATTTTTTTATTGCAAGTAAAGCGTCCTAAATTGCTCTGGCAAATGGATCCATTTTTACAAAAGCAAAACTCGTTGGAAAAACGATCACGTAGAAAGAATGTAAGCAATTGAACGAGTACAAAGATTCTTCTGGTCTATTCTGCAGTAATTATAACTGGTTATTACCAGCGATTACTGGCGAGTGGCGGCAGACAATAGCGAACCACCGGATTTAGCGGCCAACTTGGTCACTGGCCTAAGTTGTAAGCTTTTTTAGTGACATGGTTATAGGCGGCCGCTATAATTCGACAACGCATACGCCCATTTCCCACATAAGCGGAGCGAAGCAAAGATGCGTTCAATCGATTAATTCGATTCTTAATGGATGACGTGAAAATTTTCTTCCCCCCAATTGTGTAAGAATAACGATTTCATCGTTATCGTAATCGTCAATAAATTTTGCCCTTTGATTGGCTGTGAAAAAATGTAAACAGCGAATCAACCAATCAAAGGGCAGAATTTTACGATTACGATAACGATGAATACGTTTTTCTTACACAATCGGGGGGCTGATTGAGCGATGAATACGTCTCCTATCCTCAACACTTAAATGGAAACCTATGCGCTTTACACTTAAGCCATCTCATCTATATATATAAAATTCAAAGTCCTGACTGACTGACTGACATATATATCAACGCACAGCCTAAACCGCTGGTCCTAGAGACATGAAATTTGGAAGGTCTATTCTTTGTAAAGAGTAGGTATCCACTAAGAAAGGATTTTTCGAAATTCCACCCCTAATTGGGAAAAATGGGGGATGGAAGTTTGTATGAAAGTCCGTCATTTTTTAAGTTACATCGATGAAAATTGATATTTCAGCTTTCGGTTAAAAATAAAAAAGTACGTATTTCACGATTTTTGGAAATTCTACTACCAAGGGGGTTAAACAGGGGATTAAAGTTTGTATGAAAGTCTGTCATTTTTCAAGTAATTTACATGAAAATTGGTATTTGGGTTTTCGGTAATAAATGAAGAAATATGTATTTCAGGATTTTTGGTAATTCAACCCCCACCTCAATTTTCAAAATTGCACCCGAGCGAAGCCGGGGCGGGTCGGCTAGTAAAGTGTAGGATAAACGAAGGATAAACCATTCTGCGTTTTCGCTATGCGCTTTAGAGTTGTGCCATCTAATTGCGTATCAGCCGGCATCCAACATTGCGGACACGTCCGCAATAGTCCGCGAATCGAGTTGGAAAATTGAAAATTTTCGTTTTAAATAAATAATATTGAGTTACAACCGTATTTGCGGTTGACTTTACATTTTACAATATTGTTTGTTGTTTATTGTAGACCGCATTATGTAATATTTGTGGAAACAGAAAGTTATAAATTTAAATACTTGCAAAGTCGTAGTTTTTATGGTTCCGTACCTCAAATGGAAAAACGGAACCCTTTTTCTTGTGATGTAACCAGAAACCATGGTTACATCACAAGAAAAAAAAATTAAAATGTGTTCATGAACAAATGTTGCTATTTTCAACTTTCAAAGTAAGATTATTATTATACCAAGTGGGGTATCATATGAAAGGGATTTTGATTTATCGTGCAAAATGTCGAAAAAATAAGTACGTACGTGAGTAGTACGGAACCCTCGGTGCGCGAGTTTGACTTGAACTTGGGCGGTTTTTTTTTGAACCGGTATTCAGAGGGACGCTCGGAGAAACCTCCCTTCTGCCAGGTCATTAGCCATAGCCAACAATATCCCCGAAGAGAAATTATTAGTCATGTTACTGGGGTGCACCGGCCCGAATACTGTTCTTCCCCTCGGACGTATCCAAAAAGGACCAGCACCACCCAGGCACACTGGGAGGTTACCTGGCTGGCTCCCCAGTCATAAATTACCTACGGCGACCTATAAATCGATCCAGCAGCTGCACAATAAGCTCACAAAACATTAATTTAGCTGATAATATACCATTAAATTACAATTAAATTGTCCGTGCCAAAATAGAGCTGTTATTTTTAATAATCCCACAATAAATTTTAATGCTCATTTCACCTCGCGCTTTACCTATTAAAATGGCGTGAAATTTTAACAATAAAGAATAAACAATAATACAGCCTGCCATATAATTATTACACTAGCAATTGCCCGTGGCTTCGTCCGCGTGGATTTAGTTTTTGAAAATCACGTGGGAACTCTTTGATTTTCTGGAATAAAAGGTAGCCTATGTCACTCTCCGGTTCTTTAACTACACCCATGCAAAAAATCACGTCGATCTGTTGATCTGTTGCGTCGTGATTGAAGGACAAACGAACAAACAAACACACTTTCGAATTTACAACATGGGTAGTATTAGAAGGAAAACCACTTTGATATACTTTAGAAGGCTTTTATTTCACTGTTCACATAATAATTCTTAGTTATAAGAGCACAAGAGCAAACACCTCTTTCTACGCGCCATTTCAGAGTTACGTTTTGCATAGATTCGCTACTCCGCAGATCAATGCCATAGATAATAGAATCACCTAGCTTTTTCCGTCTAACAGTAGTTACTTGATGATGTGTAGCCTGTCATTTTGAAGCCTCAATAGCTCAACAGGTAAAGGAGTGGACTGAAAACCGAAAGGTCGACGGTTCAAACCCCGCCCGTTGCACTATTGTCGTACCTACTCCTAGCACAAGCCTGACGCTTAGTTGGAGAGGAAAGGGGAATATTAGTCATTTAACATGGCTAATATTCTTTGCAAAAAAAAATAAAAAAAAAAATATAAGTACCTACCTACATGACGAAAAAAGTTGGTATTTCAATTTCCCCGAGTAGATTTCAATCGGTTTAGAAAATCCAAAAGCAATTCACGCTTAGGACAGTGAATTCTGGCCATTCCAATTTGGTTCAGGGAGAATTAGGTGCGCAAATCTCAACTCATCCGTTTGCAGATGTAAAAGGCTTTGCTGCCGTTCTACTGTATGAAGTCTGGTGGATTTACTATAAATCTTTTACTACATACTAGCGACCCGACCCGGCTTCGCATGGGTGCAATGTAGATACTAATGTGGTGTCAGTGAGTGAGGAGTGATTCCATACTTTCATACTAATATTATAAGTACCGCCCACGCCGCCTCAGACTCGTTTTGTTGCGCGTTAGTTTTAATTTTACGATATTTCATATTATTTTAATTCTGTGATATCTCCTAAGATATTATTCTAAATTAAATGATTTAAAAAGCAATTTTGGTTTAATATTACAGATGATCAACTATTTTATTTTGATAAGAATGAATAGTATGTCAGTAAAAACACCTTCGAAAGTAAGACTTTATTTCAGATCACATTTGAAAATCAGAAAATCGATTATTGTGAGCCAACCTTAAAAGATACATGTATGCTATTGCGGATTTTTTTGTTGAACTTTATAAGAGAAAGAATTTCATTATACACTGTTTCCGTGTAACTTTGACCATTTAGGCAGCGCACGCCTCGGAAACTCTCAAATGAGAGGCTTTTTTCCGACCTAATTCATATTATTTCAATTTCCCTAGGGATCCCTATTTTTTTGAGAATTAAACTATACCTATAAACCTTTCTATTGAATCACTCTATCTATTGGTGAAAACCGCATTAAAATCCGTTGTGTAGGTGAAAAAATCTACGCATTCATACATACAGACAGAAAGCGGGAAGCGATTTTATTTTATACTATGTAGAGATACCGTAAGTATCAAACGAGTTGCAAGGAGCCGCTGCATTCTGGCGGCGATATGTGGAAAGCCCTACAAGAGACCTATGTCCAGCGGTGGACGTCTATCTGTTGACTATGGTTGATAAGGGAACATAATAAAAATGTTAAATATATCATAACACGAGTCTTTGTAGTCAAAATGTATGTAAATGTAATGTAAACGTGGTACTGGTATATCTAAATATTATAGAAATTTGAAAAATCTCTGAACATTAAATATTTAGCGAGGCATGCTAGATGGGGGAGGATTATTAAAGAGAGCTCTCACGAATTCCACAGCGTTGGTATTTTAAATGTTAACTCGCATAGTCGTATAATTATTGTATCAAACATTTTTCATCGTGGAATTTTATTCTGATAAAATATATTCTGGAATACATTTTTCCTTTTTAGTCCTAACCACAGCGATTTTCATTGCCAAACAAAGTTCATGGACTGAGAGCAAGTGCGTTTCAGACCTTCGTTATTTTATAGAAGCTGAAAGTTTCTCTGCGTATTGTCCCCAGCACAGGCAGGAACGATCAGCAACTATGAAGTTTGTATCATGGTGGCTTTGGGAGATAACAGGTAATAAAGGTGTATAAAAATTTCCGAAGAGGACACCCGTGATCATGGGTCAGTGATGAATTGATGATGATGATTAGTAGGATTATATGTATAATATACGTCCCGAAAAAAACGTGTATGAAACTTTTTTCTGGAGTGCGCAATAAAAGGTAGGGCCATTAATTACCGCACAAGGGCGAGTTGATGGCCTTTATGGCGTTGCGGACAGGTAAAGTGAGTGATAAATGCCGTCACTGAATACCTTTGCTGCCCCAGCTCGGTTTGCCTTATTCAAAAACTTTTGGGTAGGGTTCAGATTCTGGGTTAATATAATGCGCCCAAACTAAGAAAACCCGGCCAAATACGAGTCAGGCTCGCGCCCGAGGGTTTCGTACTACAGTCGTATTTTTTCGACATTTTGCACGATAATTCAAAAATTATGATGCATAAAAATAAATGAAAATCTGTTGCATCCCCCCCCCTCCTAGAAGCCAGTTAGCTAACCAGCCAGCCAACCAACTGGAGGGAAGGTCTGTAGGACTCACCAGCCGAGAGGCGACCGGAATACTCACTAAAACCCAGCGGCACTCCTGCGCGTCGCCTGGCGACTGGGTCACGGGAACGCCGAAGCAAACCACCGCGACCCAGCCAGCGACGTCCGCCGAGGCAAACGCTCCACCGGGGACCCACTCACGAGGTCCCCCGTCGCACGTCCGAGGTGCACCAACTATGTGCACCTCACCTCCCCTGGAGACCCAACGGGCGAAAACGCAATCCCGCGCACGTCATTCGCGTCTCATCCTTCGCCTCATCCACTGTGCCCTCTGCTAGTCAGAGGGACACGCGGAGAAACCTCCCCCTGCCAGGTCATTAGCCATGGCTAACATGGCTAATAATCTCTCTTCGGGGATATTGAGTGTATTGATCCCCGAAGAGAGATTATTAGCCATGTTACCGGGGTGCACCGGCCCGAATACTGCTCTACTGCTATCCAAAAGGGACCAGCAGCACCCAGGCACACTGGGAGATTACCTGGCTGGCACCCCAAGAGGTGCGTGCCTGGGATCGAACCCCCAACCTCCGATTAGAAGGCGGATGTCCTAACCACTAGACTATCACAGCTTTTATCCGAAACATGTTTGACCTAAAAGAAAGCTTAGAGTCACTCAGCCAAACCAGCCTTTACTTTTCTTTTCTTTGTCAATGTAAGCCAAAGCTCGATTCAGTTGCCACGAACCCATGCTTACTAACACTGTAATATATTTCTTCGTAACATTTGGTTGTAACATAAAAATATCGCCACTTTTACACGCTGTGCCTCTGACATTCATTCAGTTGTAAAGCGTGTTTCCATTAGACTTCAACGATACATCGACCTAATTATGATGACCCAAAACACGGTCTGCGAAATTCAAATTTAATTTGGTTTTCACAATTTGTAAACAATTTGTAAAATAATCCATTCGAGGGCGGGTTGCCAGGACCACGATCTTCAGCAATGAAGGAACGACCGGAGAGAGAGAGAGAAACTAATGCGACAACGTAGACTTATTTTTTTTTTATTTTTTTTATTTTATTTTTTATTTTATTTAATAGGAAGCCAACGGTATACAAAGAAAACTAATTATGACGACTTATATAAACTTAGGACTATCAATGTATACTCACTTACAGGCTAACTCAACATGCTTAACTAGAACTTCTAAATAGTAAAACTTAAACTAAGACATTCTTTACGTACCTAAAATCTATAACAATTAAATTAATTACTAAATAAGTTAAAACTACGATGATTCTTACAACTAACAATAAAAACTACAATTAAGACTAACAATAGTACCTACCCTACAATTTCAAAATGAATCTTTAAATATTCTATAGCAGACTTACTATAGAATATTTAAAGATTCATTAGGTGGTTTTTAATTTTGTTTTTAAATAATGAAGCGGAGTGTTGAAAAATATCCAGGTTAGCTTTTCTGAACACATTGTTATAGGATATGACAATTCTATTAAGAGGAGCAGCACTACCAAGGTTACTTTTACATATTCTGGCCCTAAATGTTTGCTTGCTCTTTATAAGCGATCTTGCGTTTTGCTTTGGTATTGACAGTCGTATTCTATTTAATAAATTTGGACAATCAATATCCCCATTTATAATCTTGTGCAAAAAACAAAGATCCATCATTTCTCTGCGATTGGATAGTGAAAGGGTTTTATAGCGTTTTAAAAGATCATTATAATTATTAATTTCCTTCAAAATATTTTCTTTGTAAGCTACGTGCCGTAAAAATTTCTTTTGCACCCTCTCTATCCTATCCTTATGCACTTGGTAGTACGGATTCCAGGCCACAGAGCAATACTCGAGTCTACTTCGGATCAATGAGTTAAAAAGCGTTAGTTTCGTTGATGACTTTTTAAATTCTCTGGTATTTCGAATAATAAAACCTAATAATTTAAGTGCCTTTTTGATAACGTAATCCGTATGTGGTATAAAGCTGAGTTTATGATCGATTATGATCCCAAGGTCACTTATTTGTCTAACGTTTTCTAAATTCTTGCCATCTATGCTGTAGTCAAAGTGAATATTGTTTACTTTCCTACTAAACGTTATACTATAACATTTTAAGCAATTCAATTTTAAATTATTATTATCACACCACACTGAAAGTCTATTTATATCCTGTTGCATATTAATGGCATCACAGACATTATTAATTGTGTTATACAATTTGAGGTCGTCCGCATAAAGATGGAATTGACAGTACAAAAAGCATTCGGCAATGTCATTAATGAATATACCAAATAGCGCAGGGCCAAGAATGGATCCCTGTGGTACTCCTGAAGTTGCAACAAAGGAATTGGATTGATACCCTTACTTATGGCATTCAAATTTCGCCCCTAGCAATATTATCTTCAAAGGTTTATATAAAAATCTTTACTTGAAAGTGTCCAGTTTAAGAAATTAGTCAAAATAATGCCATAAGCCTACTTTGTCGTACTACTTTACAAATTGCGAAAAAACCAAATTAAATTTGAATTTCGCGGCAGACCGTGTCTTTCACCTTAAGTATCCACTCATTGTTGGTCCTAAGGCTCATACAGTATTTGTTGATGACTTGAACCAGTACAAGTCTGCAAAACAAATTCCTGAAAGGCTGGAAACGCATTGGCGGTTTCTCTGGTGCTGCAAATGTAAAAAAGTGGAGCGCGTTAGGAATAAACTCCCTTTATCCCAAAATCATTCAAGGTCAACAAATACCAAAAGCCTTTTTGGAGACGTATGTCAAAGCCGTGTCGTAGTAATTCAATGCATAATGGAAAAGAAGGTCGCAAGCCTCAAGTCGTCGTAAAATCCGCGCCCAATCCGCAATCCATTGAATTTATTAACCGTCCTCTCCGGGCGAAGTAATAAATGTGGCGATGTAAAATGTATATGCAGTATTGGCTGAAAGGGGATGGTTTCAATAATAAATATGTTTCGTATGACGTGTTAGTATGGAAGCTCTTGGTGTCGTGCTGTAGAGGATACCTAATGCCGAAAGCTGGGTCACAATATTATATCGAATGTATGAATTAATTTTTTTTTTTTTTTTTTTTCTTTTTTTTTTTATTATTACAATAAAACTTAAAGCTAGCCTTATTTAATTACTATATAAATCATGACCGCGTGGAATGGTGCCAAGAATACTGGCTGCATTTCCGCGCTGGACAGCCAGGCTGATCCGTTGCGCAAAAAATGAGCCAGCCCTTCTGTCACCAGATGAGGCTATTAATCGCGGTGAAATGTCTCGTAAAAAAATTTTAGCACTAAGACTCCATGGCCCCAGGGTCTCCACGGCAAACGGCACAAAAATGTAACTCTCTATAAGAGAGGCATACTTGCGCCGCTTGCCGTTTTCAGCTGTTTCTGCTGCGGCTCCCGGTCTTGATGCTGTCTTCCTGATATGACACGGGGCCAATGTGTCAACGCAAGTTGCGTCCCACATTAGCGCCCGTCCCCGTTCCCAGGGAACCAGCGTCAATCCATCAGGTCTCTTGCCATCATCCCGACTAATCCCTGCCGGCTCAATGAGCGCAGGAATATTTATGGTGGCAAGAGCTCTAATTTATTTTGCCACATTTTTTATGCCTAAAGTATACAATTTTCTACATCACATACTACATCCTATTTCTTACATCAGGGGGCACGGCATTGCTCCCACCAAGACGAGCCTAACTAAAGGACGGGGCACTACGTACCTTTTCTCGAAGCGTTTCGTCGTATTTTCGAGTAGTCATAGCTTCGGTCTGGATGACGCTAGAAAGTTGACATTTTCGAAATGTAATGTTCTAAATGTTTGAAATAGTAATAGAAATAATGTCATGGAAGCATACACTTAGTGTCGTGGCAACCCCATGCCAGACACTTTTAAATTTCAAAGTGAATGGGTGTCTTTCAGGGTGTTTCTTGATTAAATCCAAAAAAAAAATCTTCCGGGAAAATGAAGTCATCGTCTTTCATTGTCATACCAGAGATTTAACTACGTATGGCAGTGGTCCGACCGCCGGCGAGAAAACGACTAACTATCGGCGATTTTCTGTCTTAAGAAACGCACAATAAATGTACATTCCGTGTAAACGAAAGAGATGCATATGTCAAAAGTTGCTCTCTGACTGTTCACACTGCCGGCAACGACTCGCTTTACTAGTTTTGTCGCTGAGCTACGAGCTTTCAAAAATAAACTCGTTCAGCGATGCTCGCTCGTTTGAACACGTGTAACGCGTGCGCAGGTTTGGCGCGAGTAATCGCTCGTTGCACTTGCACACTCGCTTAGGTATAGCCCGGCGTCAAAACTATCGAAACTACACACTCGCTTCCCACTGATCGCCAACACGTTTATAGTTTCTAGTTCTACTCGTTTCTCGTTCATCGACGGCGGTCGGACCACTGCCTGAAACCTTATTTCTCATGGACCACGATGGTACGAAGCCTGCCATAATAATATATCAGCCGAATGTGCCTGTCACCGCGCTGGCCGCACGGGGCACGGACTCACCCTTTGTAGTAATTAATGGCCACATTTTATTTACTCCCCAGTCCCCAGTTGATCACCTGAATTTTGTTTTATGAGCATTTTTTCGATTAATTTTGTTATACTTCCATTAGCGATAGGCTAGTAACAGTAGAAGGTAAAACTGTGGTACAGTAGCTGGCAGAAAGTAGTGTACCTACATCGACCTTTAGAGATAGCGGTTTCGTAGAGCGTTGTCTCTCTCGTGCAGACCGACATTATATAGAACTCTCAGGCATGCAGGTTTCCTCACGATGATTTCATCGCTTCGCAAACTTCACCGCTAAAACATTTGGTGATTTTAATTACTAAAAACGCACATAACTCCGAAAAGTTAGATTAGCGTGCCCGAAATCGAACCACAGACATCATATTAGGCGGCAGCTTCCTAACCACTAGATTATCACAGCTGTACAGACACTGTGCACACTTGTATACTTGCCTCGGGTAAAATACCACAGATGACTTCATAGATGACTTCATTCAAAACCCCGAAACCAATGAGGCAACCGAAAATCAAACCTGACTTTTTGTACAAAGGCATCAAGACGCCTGGTACCGCCAAAGAAGTTGTTCGAATAATAAAAAAGATGATTACCAGGACGTCAGAAAGCGTTAAGAGCTTCCACGAAAAAATGATAAAGCATTTTTCCTAAAGAACCCGTCCTTCTTAATCAAACTGCGATATAGATTCATCTCATTCTTCACTCGCCGTCTAAATCTGCATTTGATATAACGTATTGGAATAAAAGCTGCTAAAAGTGTTGTCAAAACGCTATCTTCGTGTGATTGATGACTTCAATAAATTCGAAAATAAATATAATTTATGACGAGAACAAATGCGTCAAATAGATCGACTTCCTTTTGTAGGTATAATTTGTATGGACAGGTATATTACGCGACTGGTTGAGATGGCAATCGGGGTGGAGACACCCGCACCAACTCGTGTGCCCGTACAGGCAGCGCGGGATAGCTGTAGATTATGAAACAGATTTTTATTTATTTTTATGCATAACTAGACTAAATGATGCCCATGACTTCGTCCGCGTGGATTTAGGTTTGTAAAAATCACGCGGGAACTCTTTGATTTCCCGGGATAAAGAGTAGCCTATGTCCATCCCCGGGATGCAAGCTATATCTGTACCAAATTTCGTCAAAATCGGTTCAACGGATGGGCCTTAAAAGGCTAGCAGACAGACACACTTTCGAATTCATAATGGATTGTTTTTGATTTATCGTGCAAAATATCCGTGTACGGAACCCTCGTTGCGCCAAGTGCGAGTCTGACTCGCACTTGGCCGATTTTTTAAGACTGACAAACATTGGGGCCATCTTAAAAAGAAATGAGGACTTACCGAGGCGCCCTTATTCATCTGAAATATCAAATTACATCTTCATGCTCTGTTGTTTTAGGCTAAGGTGGCTTTTACAAAGACAAACAATTCCGACATTTTATTGAATTTTTGACGAAGACTCCATACTGTGTAGGTATTGAGCACAACGCAAACAACCGGTATTAATTTTTTTTTTTTTTTTTTAATAAATCTAGCCGATCGTTAAGAAATTCTGCTATACGTTCCAAAACGCGAGTAGCTGACGTTGGCCTTACAGCATCTTTACTCAAACTCAAACTCAAATTATTTATTCAGAATTGGTAAAATTTTACGCCTCCTGACTGTCATAAATTTTTATTATAATTTGTTTAAATTTTTATATAGTGGTGATAATGAATACGTACCTACAAGGGTTCAAAAAAATTACGTAGAGACATAATTGCTCCATTGCGGCGTGATTGAAGGACAAACCAACAAACTAATAAGCCAACGAACCATAAAAGCAACAAACAAACACACTTTCGCAATTATAATATATTCAACCTCCAAGTAGGCGTCAAATGACAAATCGATTGGTAAAATCGGTCTCGCACATAAAGCGGTCGTCTGCGTTAGGATTTTTGAGATATTGATAACAAAAGCGACGTCTTTCTTCATTAAATGCTCCATGTCTTGGTCATTGTCATGTCTTGTCATGAAGAAAAAAACGCAGTTTCTTGTCCGTTCCCTCTTCTTCAAAACGTATTAAAACCGGGGTGGTTTTGTTATGAGATAAAATGTCACTCTTTGGCCATAGAAAGCATTATTATGAAAAAGCATATTAGTTAAAATGGAATGTTTTAGAGATACCTAGGTGGGGACGCCCCACACACCCGCACAGCCCCCGCACTAATCCGGTGCGGGATAGCGCGGGTGACGTGCGGGTGTGCGGGGCGGCCCCCCGCCTCATACCCCTATTACCATCTTGACCTGTCGTGTACTATAGATACGTTTTAGAGATAACCTTTTGTTAAGTGTGTTAGGATCTTAATTTAATTAGCTTCAAAATTGCATTATATTTTTATTTTTACATTTGGCAACTTTATTTTTAAATAGACTATCAGTTGTCATTCTGGAGTTTTGACGCTAGTTGGCGTAAAACGGCGGAAACCAATCAGATTCTTAATTGTCACGTTAGCAACTCTAATTTTCAAATACTATTTTGTCATTGGTTGACGCCGGTTGGCGCAGAGCGGTGGGACCAATGAGGTTGGGTTTCTCCCACCCTGACGGTTGGAAGCTGGACGAGAGGGTTCGTTGGTTTTAGCGGACACTCTCGAGAGAGATCCTGTGTTGTTTATAAGTGCAAGCTGTGAGAATAGTGTTGTTAGCAGTTATTATAGTAAAACTAAGAGAATGATTAAAGTGATTATTTATGAGTAACATGGTAGCATCATTTCCGAGAGCCTTCATCGCAATCCTACGTAGGGTGAAGCTTATAAGTGTTTGATAAGTCTTCCTGCTATGAAGTGTTTTTCTAAATCCTTCTCATTTTGAGTGGAGACCCGTTCTCGGTAGTGGGCTGGCAGCGGGTTAAGAACCCCACATTGTCATTTTAGTGAAAGAGGTAAAATAGGGTGTTACTTTTCTTTCCTACACTAGGATGGGTTCCCAAAGAGTCACACCCAAGCTACAGTGTGACTCGTTGGGAATAACAATGAATTAAAAAGATGTAACTAGTAACAGTGTAACTCGATGGGTAAAAAACAATGAGTCCGCACTTCCCAACGAGTCATAGTGTGACACGATGGGGTGATGATAACAGAAAAATTATAAATCAACTAGCTTATGCTCGCGACCACGTCCGCGTGGACTACACAAAATTTCAAACCCCTTTTTCACCCCCTTAGAGGTTGAATTTTCAAAAATCCTTTCTTAGCGGATGCCAACGTCACAATAGGTACCTGCATGCCAAATTTCAGCCCGATCCGTCCAGTAGATTGAGCTGTGCGTTGATAGATCAGTCAGTCAGTCAGTCAGTCACCTTTTCCTTTTATATATTTAGATGAATAAATTATTAATTCTTTACCTACCTACTTACTTAAAGAAAATAGATTGTATGGAAATAAGTATAGAGGCAAAAAGGTGTCTACACACAAAAAAGATGAAATCAAGCTGTAACAATACAAATAATAAAAGAAACCCCCAAAAAGGTTAAATACGGTTGAATGAACACGGTATCTTCATTATAACGTGTGTCATACGATATCTTAGGTCGGACGTTAAGCGAATATAATCACTAACAGTATAGTAATAAAGGTGAATATGTTATTGAGATAATAATTTCGGTGGCGCCCTGAATTATATTAAATTATTCGTATCATCTGAATTGTGCTTCGTTTGTATATCCGGTCGAGTAATAAATTTTTTTGTGGAACAGATCCACAAAAAAAAAATCATTTCATTTATTCATTTGCATAGATTGAGGTACAATAGATGTTATGTTTATGGGTACAGTAGCTACAATCTGCCATGGATGGAGTGTCATACAAAATAACTCATTATTCTAATTTTACATTATTAAAATTAATACTATGGGTTTAGTTTTTACTACTAGTTCTATCCCGAATCCGTCTGGCTAGCGACCACACTCCTGTGGTGACCAGCCGCTAAGCATCCCATGCGTTCCGGCTTGCTTTCTTGATTTTTTGATTTTCTTGCATGTTTTGTAGTGGGAGGGAGGGCAGTGTTCATAGCATACTGCATGTTGCACTGTACAGTTTTGTCTGCCTTGGTTGATTGTAGCGAATCAAGTTTTTTATTCTTTGTGTATACCTACCTAATGTATAATGGTCTTTCGCAAAGTACCTAACACCTGCTCCTATCAGTACCCAATGGCGTGCACAGGACTTGAACCCAGGGTAGGCATTAGTTAGGTAGCTTACCTATTTAGTGGCAAGTTATTGAGAAATGAGCACTGAGCTATTTCAACCTGAGTAAGCAGTGCTTTTATTCCTCTATGACCTGCACGCCACTGTCAGTACCCATATTATATATGTGAAAGTGTGTTTGTTTGTTGGTTTATTGGTTTGTTGGTTTGACGTTCAATCACGTCGCAACGGAGCAACGGATCGACGTGACTTTTTGCATGGGTATAGTTAAAGACCTGGAGAGTGACATAGGCTTTTTACTTTTTATCCCGGGAAATAAAAAAGTTCTCACGGGATTTTTTAAAACCTAAATCCACACGTACGAAGTCGCGGGCATCAGCTAGTATTTATACATTTGGAACTTGCCTTGCCAGTGAAGTGAACTCGCGCGAGCGCACTTGATCGTCAGAAGCAATACTAATAACGCGTTCGCGTGCGTACTTGTGTCATATCGCACGACGGAGAATAATGAAGGAGCCTTTTGGGCAAATTTGCAGCCTGACATTTATGCTAATACCCCTATTCGTCCCTAATACAACACTTAATTCATTCACACGATAATATAATTATAGTCGACTTGAATTATGTGGGACCGACTCGAATAAAAACATGTATCATATACCTATTTTATGATATTTACTCGTGGTATTCTTTTTATTTGAGGTAAGTTAGGGGTAACGAGCTGATCTCTTACTCTGCGATGTCAACTCTAAGGTCGTGTCTACATTAGGTGAACAGTGAATGGCTGACTGTCCAATGGCTGACTCTGAGTTGAGTAGGTATCTGTCGCTAACTTAATGTCGAGTTAGAGGATATCTAGTGAACTCTTGGGAGGAAAAATAAACGGTTAGTATACAGTATAGTTAGCCGCTCACTGGGGCCGATTCTCTTGTACACAATCTCTAAACTAAACTAAATTAACGGGTCTAAATCTAGTGCTATCCTTTTCCGCAAGCAACATTATGAAAGGGATAGCAATAGATTTAGACGTGTCATTTTAGTTTAGTTTAGAGATTGTTTACAAGAGAATCGGCTCCACTGTTCGCCTAGTGGGGACACGGCCTTATGCTAATACCCCTTTACAACACTTAATTCATTCACACGATAATATATCGTCGACTTGAATTATGTAAGACCGAATCGAATAAAAACGTGTATCATATTTATGATATTTACCCACTCGTATTCCTTTTATTTGGGAAAATTAGGGGTAAAGAGCCACTCTGCGTTGTATTTGCCATTGCTAGGGTAAATGTGACCTCTTTTTTCTAACAAAAGGGTGCTGGTTTCCTGTAGGGTTCTCTTAAAAAATAAAATATTAAACTAATCTAAATATATAAAAGGAAAAGGTCACTGACTAAATGCCTGACTCATCTATCAACGCACAGCTCAAACCACTGGACGGATCGGGCTGAAATTTGGCATGCATATAGCTATTATGACGTAGTTAAAAAAGATTTCCGTCAAAAAATGATTTTTTAAAATTCAAGAGGGGATAAAATGGGGGTTCAAAATTTTTGTAGTCCACGCGGACGAAGTCGCAAGGGTAGGTATAGCAGGCATGCTTTGACAGAAAACCAAGCAATTATTTTAGTTGGTCTCTCACACATATAGCTCGCTTTAGAGATTTATTAAGTTAACTAATTAAAATCTTGCATACAAAATTTTTATTAACGTAGTTGCATTCCACAATACGCGCGTCTCCTATTTCATTCGGAGTGCACCTAACAAATCTGGTTATAATAAATTCATCATGTGCATGCCAAGCATGCCGGCTCGGATTAGCATGCAAACGGCTGCATTATATTTTAAAGCATTGCTGCATAACATTGCACTGTTCCGAGGCGATTCTATTACGTATAGTTTAAGGTTATGTGCATAATATCATGGTTCACTCTGTTGTAACATTATAACATAACGGCTGTTCTGAATAAAGCTATCTCCGTGTTCTATGAAGCTGTCAAAATTAGTATGACATTGGCACCAATAGACGTTGGGGTCCAAGGTCTGAAGATAGGGTATTTTGCTCTTTTTTGAAAAGTGTCTTAATTTGATACTAAAGTGATATAAAACTACAAAAAAATTACAATTTTTTTTAAATATACAAATACAAATTGTTTATTTGCTGATTGTAGGTTACATTTATAAGTTGTCAATTACAATTTTTGTTTCGAGCTACAATCTACCATACTATGGTGTGCAAATTTGAATAGGTGCACAAATAGAATTTTAAATAGGAATCCTTACTACTACTGCAACACAACAATTATTTATCAATACAATCGCTCAAATATCTCATTATTAACATATTATTCATTATAATTAATCAATTCTTATTATTTTGCATTAAAAAAAAAGTTTAATATTAAGTAAGTCATAAAATTATTATTATCTAATTAATGGCAAAAGGGCAGTTTCAAGTATTACTATTATGTCCTAGTAAGTACCTACATACTAAAAAAAAGTTATATGTCAAATAAGTTAATAAAAATGTACATTTCTTAAATTTTAAAATTTATATAATCTCCAACCGAATAGAATTGGCGGGTCATTAACCAGTCAGTAATCTTATTTTCAATCAATAAGTGCAATAAAAATGCATTTAAAATTACACCTCTACCAATTAGGTACGGTTCACGAGATACAGCCCGCTGACAGACAGACGGCCGGACGGACGGACAGCGGAGGCTTAGTAATAGGGTTCTACTGGCACCCTCATTCCACTTATTTTCAGGGTTCCGTACTCTAAAAATGAGTGAAAAACTTTACTTTCAACATTGCTCAAAGCATCATCAACATTAGCCCTTGTCGATTAAATCTAAATTGAATTCCCCTGATAATGAGATTAAAAGAGGGCCTGTGAGTTGTAGACCATAGAGGCCTAGGCAGACCTCTTACGTCAGTGTCAAATAAGTGCCCCACTTAATTACACAAAAACGTGTTCAACTAATAATAATAGTTATTTGTTATTCAAAGCTGAAAAGTTGTTATATTGTTGCGAAAGTTTGTGTTGAATTTCGAGCCAGCGAAGGAAACACAGATAGATGAAAATGTTACATATTTTGTACGCTTTGTTTTCATCTGTGACACCAACAACAAAGAAATGCATTTTCTTTCTTTCTAATATTGTGCTTAAAACACACATAGCTCCGAAAGGTTAGAGGTGCGTGCCCATCGGAATCGAACCTTGGACCCCCGCACTAGGAGGATAACGTCTTCTTATAAGTTATAAATTAGGACTATGTTGTAATGGGTCTGTGTCAAATGTCAAACGTCAACTGTCATAGACCTATTACTGTATCAATGTCACTTGTCTGACGGCCAATGAGTGGATATTATATCAAATTCTGCCTAGTTATAGTTTATACTTTAGTCGATTTTAGTTCTGTGTTCCCTAAGTTTACCTACCTAGTTAGTTTTAAATACTCTGTGCCTAGTTTTCATACGCGTACTATGCCCGTGTATTGTGGACATAATTTTTTTATTAGAAGTGTTAATTTCTCATCGGAGACTGCTTTGGTTTAAGTGTTTTTATATAATATATACTATCTAGTTATCTAATTGTAACTGTTTGTCTCTACAAAATAAAATAAATTAAATTAAATTAAATATAAATTAATTAAGGCGTAATTTGTGTCGTTGATTGTAAAATGATGTGTTTAAAGTAAATAAACAGTTTGCTTAAGTAACTCAGTGGTTTTATCTCTAATAGAGAACAACATAATATTATAATACCATGACAGCTCCAACATGATCTCTCGCAGAGCTGCAGTCCCGTCGTGGCCACGACCTATGCAACTGGCCCCCCAATTGTGTAAGAATAACCATTTCATGGCTATCGCAATCGTCAAGAATTCTGCCCTTTGATTGGCTGTGAAAAAATGTAAACAGCGAATCAACCAATCAAAGGGCAGAATTTCTTGACGATTGCGACAGCCATGAAATGGTTATTCTTACACAATTGGGGGGCGGGTCGAAATATCCACAAATCAAAATCATTAAATTAACCGTGGTATGTACTCGTTATCTACATTATAATAAGACGACGTTTTAACGACCAGGTTATCACCGCTCTTCCCGACATCGCCTCCTCTAGGAAATGGCAACTCCCTGGCAGAAGCTTTTATCTTTCCGCCCAAATTCCGCGTGCCCACCGACCTGTGTAATTAATGAGCCGGAAAATTAGTAGTCGAACACTTTAGACAAAGACGAATCACAATTTAAACGTAAACTTTTTCTAAGTAAACCCTCTTCGGCACGCACAGCCTAACGAATTATTTCCTTCATACAGTCGGTCGATGTAGACGGCTAGACAAGGTACCCAAATGGCCAATAGGGTCTTGGACGGTAGTAATAAAATAAAGTGATTTTTGTATGGCGGTAGTTTATGGGGCTAGAATTTATCAGTAGGTACCCTTATTATAAATGCGAAAGTGTGTTTGTTTGTTGGTTTATTGGTTTGTCCTTCAATCACGTCGCAACGGTGCAACGGATTGACGTGATTTTTTGCATGGGTATAGATAAAGACCCGTATAGTGACATAGTCTACTTTTATCCCGGAAAATCAAAGAGTTCCCACGGGGTTTTTAAAAACCTAATTCCACGCAGACGAAGTCACGGGCATCATCTAGTAAGGATAATAATTTTAAAAAATCATGATTTTTATTTATTTTTAAAATAATTACTTAAGTATATTAAAAAACGCTGTACGTAAAGCGATTAATGACGTCACATGGCCTAAACGAAAAATATTTTATATTTAATTTATTTTAGTTTTAATTTAATGTTGCCTTTTAGATTTTTTTTCTTTTTTTTAATATAATAGAATTTTTAGAAATTTAATAGAATAATTGTTTATCCCTTTTTAAATCTTAGGTAGATTTTATTATTGGATAAAATATTTGATGCAGGTAATTAAAACCTATACCAGTATTCTACTTGTATGTTAAAAAATTGAAAAAAAAATTGTCGTTTACGGATTGTGGCGTCATTATTCACCTTCCGTACAGCGTGACGTTCATGTTAAAAAGAAAACAAAAATCACGATTTTTTAAAATTATTCTCTTTAATAATGAATTCTAGCTCCATAAACTACCGCTATACAAAAAATTACTTCATTTTATTACAACAGCCAAGACCCGATTCAATTTAAGTCACTTTAACCAAATACAATGGTTAAATGTACAATACTCTCACTCACCGAAGAACGGATCAGCACCGGATATAATGAGACTTCCCACGGCTTCTTTTTCATTTTCATTGGCTATTCCCGGATATTACTTAACCCTAGATAGCTAACGTTCGGACTTACCCTATTAAAGCTAACCATTCGTCGAAACGACGAGTTCTTAGAAAAGTATTTATTTCATAAACTATTGACTTTATACTTCTGGTAAAACTTTTTTTAATGACAATTGCTCCTGATGTTTTATACTAACAATAATTAAAAGGATATTCAATGAAAATCTGTTTCTGAAGTATACATTACTCATATATTTATCAACTATAATAAACCTCTGTATAAATGAAGATAAATCCTAAAATGCAAAATTACATATAAAAATTAAAAGGAAGATCCGCTTGTTTACATTTAATGGCACAGAACAACAGAGAAAGTAATCATACTTATTTTAAATATAACGACAACAATAGTACAAAAATTAATTTAAAGTTCAGCTAACCATGGATCTAAAACAACAGAAAAAGTTCAATTACCTTTAAACTATAACACTTGCGTGTTCAATGCCTACGCTACTGCAGCGACCTCACAGGCAGCTGAGTTGGCTAGCCGAGACGAAGCATTCGGCTTTACCGTTAAAAACTTACAGCGATATTGCTTTTCAGTGTTCGTCTATACGACGAATGTTGCTATACAGGGTTAACCTCCCTTCAACTGCGTCGGTTTTAAAGTAAAGCCAGTAAATTTAATTTTCAACAGAAAATCCGATTTTAAAATATGTTGTTAAAAATGCAATGTGTATTTTAACTCATTTCTGAATTCTCTTTGTTTGGCTGTACAGAAGCTTTAGTTCTTTCATAATATTTATTTTTGTTGCCATTAAAATATTATCATTTTGAATGCTCTTAAAAAGCTGATAGGCCTTTAAAAATCCCGTGGAACATTTTGATTTACCGTATTAAAAATAGCCCATGTCTATCTATAGGTCGCAAGCTATCTCTTTTTGTCAGTATTGGTTAACCAATACTGACAAAAAGTTAGCAGACACAGAAACAGACAGACAGACTGATAGGTACACTTTCGAGTTTATAATAAGTATTAGTGATTAAGCTGTGATAGCCTAGTGGTTAGGACGACCACCTTCTAATTGGAGGTCGGGGGTTCGATCCCGGGCACGCACCTCTAACTTTTCGGAGTTATGTGCGTTTTTCTTTATTAAATATCACTTGCTTTAACGGTGAAGGGAAACATCGTGAGGAAACCTGCATGCCTGAGAGTTCTCCATAATGTTCTCAAAGGTGTGTGAAGTCTACCAATCCGCACATAACCAGCGTGGTAGACTATGTCCAAAACCCTTCTCACTCTGAGAGGAGACCTGTGCTCTGTAGTGAGCCGCGGCGATGGGTTGATCATGATGATGATGACTAGTAAGTATGGATTAGACTACCAAAACAGTTTGTTTGGTGTTGTTCTATCAATACAACATGCCTTACAAAAACTAGATCTCTAATCCGTTGGGGTCCGGACGTGTAGAAGCAGAGCATATCGTATCAAAGCAGCTTTTCCTTTCAGCGTTTGTTGATAACTCGTACGTTTTGTCCTATTTTCCACGTTTTTCCTTATCTACGTTCCACCAGCCCTATGTTTCTCTCACTGCTTGCGTCACGGAATATATACTTATCATATTAAATACGTAAAATGTAGACCGACTGTAAAATATGCTGATGAGAAAATTTTGTTACAATTTGGCAGCGAATCAGTACCCTTATTATAAATGTGAAAGTGTGTTTGTTTGTTGGTTTGTCTTTCAATCACGTGTCAACGGAGCAACGGATTGACGTGATTTTTTGCATGGGTATAGTTAAAGACCGGAGAGTGACATAGGCTACTTTTTATCCCGGAGAATCAAAGAGTTCCCACGGGATTTTTAGAAACCTAATTCCACGTGGACGAAGTCGCGGGAAAGATAAATAGAAGAAATTAGAAATATAATGTTGTGACACAAAAATTAGTAAGTATTTAAATTTTTGAGACCGTGAACTTTGAAACTGAATATTTTTTAACGAAAATCTAGATAACTACAGACAGACACTAGTTTATAGAAAGTATATACAAAATTTCATTGAGTTTAATCGGTTTGTATTCAAATGAGAGCCAAACTACTTTGCTGAAACCCCTCTTATCCATATCCAAACCTACTAATATTATAAATGCGAAACTGTATCTGTCTGTTTGCTAGCTTTTCACGGGCCATCCATTCAAAAGATTTTGACAAAATTTGGTACGCATCTCTGTTATACATAAGAACATAGGCTTTTTAAAAACCTAAATCCATGCGAATGAAGTCGCGGGCATCATCTAGTTCTAAATAATATATAAAAGGAAAAGGTGACTGATATAATATTATGTGCTGATATATCAACGCCAACGCAGAGCTGGACGGATCGGGCTGAAAGGCATGCAGATAGCTATTATGATATAAATTACAGACAACTGCTAGGTAAGAATTTTTCAAAATTCAACCTAAAATTGGGTAAAATAGGGGTTTGAAAATGTATAGTCCACGCGGACGAAGTCGCCGACATGCCAGTTATTATATTTTATTATGATTATTTTTAGCTAACTTCCTTTTGTAACCAATTCGAATTATTTTATTTTATTCATTTATTAATGAATAGCTATTCATTAATAAATTATTATTCGAATTATTAAATAGCTATTGTTTAAGCTGCATTATCATAGAAATAGCTAAAGTTAAGGTTACCCGTATGATTTAAAGGATAAAGCAAAACTTTTCACCTATGCAAATTTCCATCGCACAAAGAGAAAATTTAATTAAAACTACTGATAGTATACGGAAATTGCATTAAGCGCATTCACACCTGTCACCTAAAGTTAATTATTATAGTCAGCTGACTCGTTCGTTTAGTCAAAGTCAAAGTCAAAGTAGTTAAAAAAATTACGCTTTTTGATAGTCGGTTTGCATTTGTAAGATGATGATATACTTAGTGGTGATAATTTTTACGCGAACTTAAAACTAAAGTTAGCATGTTCGATTCCCGGGTCAGTATTATTACAGTAGCAGATTACAGTATTTTTATACATGTTAAATTTTGGTAGGTACATCATTAAACTTATATAATAATTTTACCAACAAAAATATTTAATTACGAAAGTATGGCAAAATCGAATAACGCTTTTCTACAGACAATAATTTCTCCCGCCATCAAAGAAGTAATCTCCACAGATACAACATTAATATTTTCTTATCCCAGTTCAGAGACGTTACGATCTTACTAGAGGAGCAAACAATATCATACTTAGAGCACCTTAAGCAGACGCAGTACGCTCGACTGAAATTGCCGGCGCACGTGGGTAACCTGTTTGCTTTTCACCTGACATTGTATGAGAAAGGTGAGAGGCACGATTATTTTCAACGAAATCAAGCGTTCGTAAATAATTAGTTTTAAGGTTTATTGTAGTGTTCATTGTAATGTAGTAAACAAATAAAAAAGTTTTATTTCTATATTTTATAATTTTTATAGTGTTTCACCTACACTTGAAGGAAATTTCTAAACAATTTTAAATACACATCAAAAATTGCGAACCGGCAGGAATCGAACCCTCGGGTTCGATTGTTCGGGGTCGCAATTTTTGATGTGTATTTAAAATTGTTTAGAAGTTTTATTTCTTCTTTCTTTCTTCTCTAGTAACATGATATCTCTCTGTCTACATCACAAATAGATCGGAAACAAAAGATTCTGGGTGGGTAGGTGATTAAATTTCATCCAAGAGGTCCCTAATGGATCTAAATGGAAAGGGCTCATGTATAGACTAAAATAATAATACGGGCGCAGGGCATCAGTACCCTTATTATAAATGCGAAAGACGTGTTTGTTTGTTGGTTTATTGGTTTGTTGGTTTATTGGTTTGTTGGTTTGTTGGTTTGTCCTTCAATCACGTCGCAACGGAGTAACGGATTGACGTAATTTTTTGCATGGGTATAGTTTACGACTTGGATAGGGTGGTAACTAGCCACGGCCGAAGCCTCCCACCAGACCAAAGGAACTAAGGAATATTATAATGCCGTGTATAAAGTAAAGATTAAGGTCCCCTTAAATTTTAAATTGATTACTTTATATTATTAAAGTTTCTACTCGAATTTTATTAAAATACTAGCTGATGCCCGCGACTTCGTACGCGTGGATTTATTTTTTAAAAATCCCTTGGGAACTCTTTGATTTTCCGGGATAAAAAGTAGCCTTGTCCTTCCCCGCGATCCAAGCTATCTCTTTACCAAATTTCGTCAAAATCGGTTGAACGGATGGGCCGTGAAAGGCTAGCAGACAGACAGACAGACAGACAGACACACTTTCACATTTATAATATTAGTAGGGATTGAAAATCGAATCTTTGAAAAGAGCAGGCGCCGAGTTTGTTGTTGGTTCTTCTCGCTAGGAAAGGCATTCCGATTGCAGTGGTAACTAGTAGTTATGCATTTGAAAATTCAAGTAATTGCAAAAGTTTATTTAATTGAATTTTTTATTTTATATTTCACCATCTATGTTTTTCTTTTAGTCTGTGGATTCATGTAAAATTAAGGCTCGCAGAAACATTTGAGGGATTATGCTTACAAGTGAGTTAATATTGACGTAAAAGTTTTGTTTGATGTGAATACATTAAGTATTAGCTGATGCCCGCGACTTTCGCCGCGTCGATTTAGGTTTTTGAAAATCCCGTGGGAACTCATTAATTTTCCGGGATAAAAAGCCTATGTCACTCTCCAGTTCTTTGACTATACCCATGCAAAAATCACGTTGATCTAATGCTCCGTTGCGACGTGATTGAAGGACAAACCAACAAACAAACACACTTTCAAATTTATAATAGGGGTAGTGATAGTCCGCGACAGGTCGAGATGGCAATCGGGGTGGGAACACCCCGCACTCCCGCACAGGCCCCGCGCTAAAGCGGTGCGAGCGAGCACGGGTGACGTGCGGGTGTGCGAGGCGTTCTCTCGCCTCATATCCCGATTGCCATTTCGACGTGTCGCGGGTTATACATAGGGGTCGTTATACGAGTAATTCAACCACCTTCTAGTAAAATAAACTTGTAAAGAAACTAGAACTTTATAAACTGTGAAAAGAGAGAAAATCATCATTATAACATTGCGAAGCAGACTTTGAATACAAAGTATAATAAACTAGCGGATGCCAGCGACTTTGTCCGCGTGGAATTAGATTTTTGAAAATCCCGTGGGAAGTCATTGATTTTACGGGTTAAAAAGTAGCCTTTGTCACTCGCCAGGTCTTTATCTACGCCTATGCAAAAAATCACAGCAATCCGTTGCACCGTTGCGACGTGATTGAAGGACAAACCAACAAACCAATAAACAAACACACTTTCGCATTTATAATAAGGGTACTGATAATAAGGGTACTGATAATAAGGGTACTGATAATAAGGGCACTGATAATAAGGGTACTGATAATAAGGGCACTGATAATAAGGGTACTGATAATACGGGCACTGATAATAAGGGTACTGATAATAAGGGCACTGATACTAAGGGCACTGATAATAAGGGCACTGATAATAAGGGCACTGATAATAAGGGACAGTTCAGACAGTCTGCACTACTAAAGTCGACAATTAATATTCTCGAGTTCATTACAGAAAAATTTAAATAAGTAACTCTTTTCATAAAACTCATATTTGCGCTGATCTCATACGGTTCTGTTAAAGACTCGGGGGTATTTATTTTTAAAACTAAGTAGGTAACTTATGCTCGCGACTTCGTCCGCGTGTACATCAAAAATTTCAACCACCTATTTTACTCCCTTAGGGGTTGAATTTTCAAAAATTCCTAAGCGGATGCTTACGTCATAATAGCTATCTGCATGCCAAATTTCAGCCCAAGTTTGTATGTGTGTGTGTGTGTGTGTGTGTCTAAAATTTGGAATGGAGATAGATTATACCCTGGATTAACAAATAAGCTACTTTTTATGCCGGAAAATAAAAGAGTTCCCGCGGGATTTTGAAAAACGTAAATCCACGCGGATGAAGTCGCGGGCATCAGCTAGTTTTTGAATAATACAGCAAAACTCAAGTCAGTTTCCTTTGACGTCGTCGTAGGAAAGTATAAACTGTACGCTTAGTACGAGAATTTATGTCTCACCAACGTTGATAGTATTCGAGTGTCGAAACACTTCCGCGTTGTAGTTAACTGGATCTTAAACCTTATTTTAAAGCTCAAGTTTATCTACAGCCAGCGCTCCAAGCGGAAACGTTGCGAAATTAAAATCAGTGGCATTGAATTTTCGACTTCAATTCAAGGCTGTTTAGGTCCATTTTACTTTGACGGTATTGTGTTTTGACTCTCGAATTCTAGCAACGTTTGGTGAGACGTAAAATCTTATACCAAGCGTACTGTTCGCTTACACCGCCCACTCCCCTCGATCCATTGTTGTCCACGCGTACATTTTGACCCATTTTCTCTTATCTACGCTTGCCAGGCCGCGGTTTTTATTTATTTATTTCAATACAAGCAATGGCTGGGTAATATTTGAGTTGGAATATTGTGGTAATATTTACTTTTTATATTATTTGGAAAAGCCGTGCTAGTCTAGTAGTTAACCCCTCAGGAGTTGATTTTCAAAAAATATTTTCTAGCGGATGTCTACGTTATAATAGCTACCTGCATACCAAATTTCAGCACGATTCCTCTAGTAGTTTGAGCTGTGCGTTGATAAGTCAGTCAGTCAATCATCTTTTCCTTTATAATATCTAGACTAGCTTATGCTCGCGACGACGTCCGCGTAGACTACAAAAATTTCAAACCCCTATTTCACACCTTAGGGGTTGAATTTTCAAAAATCCTTTCTTAGCGGATGCCTACGTCATAATAGCTATCTGCATGCCAAATTTCAACCCAACTCCTCTAGTAGTTTGACCTGTGCATGTCAGTCAGTGAGGTTATCAGGTAGAGTATTATAAAGTGTCTTTGTGAGGTCAGTCCTTCCAGTTTTTCCTTTTATATATTTAGATTGACAGGTAGGTACTAGTATGGGTACTACGCAATAATTTACTTTTTCATTTTTTTTTAATCTCTTTATTTTGAAGCTTAGTCACTTAATGACTATGTCGCTTCGTAAGGTAAACAATAAACACAAAATCACCAAAATCTTACCCTCTAATCTTAAAATAATTTTTAACTAGCTTATATAATAACTTGGCCTGATCACTCGCAGGGAAAGAAAGAAAGGTAACACAATTAAAAATATTTAAATTAGAATCCAAAATATTACACAAACTTAACCTGAATTATTCATTCCGAACACACTCCAGCAACACATGGTACCTATATATCTTCAATTACTCCACCACTTTTTCATTTACGCTTTCTAAAAGTTAAACCATTAATTTTGAGATAATTATACTATATGCATTAAACACTTTCACTTTAATGTGGACATAAGTGAATACATTATCCGTGAATGTCTGGAGTACCCTCAATTTTCCACGAGCCCTCTCCATTTGGGTCCATTAGGCAGTCTTGGGTGTAATGTAATCACCCACTTAGCAATCTATTGTTTTCGATCTTTGGTACGTGAAAATGTCGTTAACAGCCCTAGATGATAATATAACTTCTAAAAGTGTTTTAGGGCTTGTACACACACACCGCGTCGGCCATGTGTTCCTGACTCCTATACTATATCCGCGGAAAGAAGTTAGTACAGTACCCGTAGTACAAGATTTTAATCTTGGCTGTAGAAGTGTAGACAAACTTGAGCTTTAAAACAAGGCATTTAAGATCCAGTTTACCGTAACGCGGAAGTATTTCGACTCTCAAATTTGGTTTGGTTTGGTGAGACGTCAAATCTACGGGTACAGCGCTCTCTTTTACGTAATCCTATATGGTAGGGACAAAAATCTCAGTGACCAATCACAAGGCACACAGGCGCCCTTAGGAGGTCATTGCCCCTGACCTCTCAAATTATTTCTTCTAGCCCTAGGGCTCACCCCCAGGCGGAACTTCCCCCCTCCCCCCTCCCCCTTCCCCCTCCACTCCCGCCCTTCCCCCTCCCCCTTCCCCCTCCCCCCCAGTGACGCTGTAGCGGCCAGTAGGGCCTACGCATCATAGTCAATCCGAAACAACAGAGAAGGCTTAGTAATAGGGTCCAGTTGGCACCCTTCGAGTATGGAATTCTAAAAAAACCATTAGTCTCTTTTCGAGGCAAAGCTCGAAAACAAATCATCATTAAGCGCAAGAAACTGGAGGAGGAAGCGTTTATTCTCGCTCGTATTTAATTTTCCGCAATTTAGATTGCTTTGCAGCAAGTTCTTGCACATAATGAGTGAGCTTTCACTTCAAAGCTGCGCCTAGGTTTCAAACTTATAACGTTCTATAATAATACTTTTCCGTGCCCACGACTTCGTTTGGTTTGGTCGGATTAAGGTAGTTATACCTAGTCGTTTTTTTTTTTTTTTAATTTATTTATTCATATTAATTTTACAGAGTTTCCTACATATCTATCTCGCCAAACTGGTGTGCCAGTTTGTTGGCGAGGTGGCGCTCTTAATACTATTCACACACCTATATCTATTCTTATAATAAAACTGTACTACATACTAATTTAAACCTACCTACTTCACTACAAGATAAACTAACACAATTGAGTATACTAACAACTTACTAATAAATAACCAAAGAAAACACAAAAACACAAATTAATAATTATTAAGAAGCATGATAGTCAGTTAGGGAGTCCCTAAGTAATACCTTTTTTTGACGTTTCCAGTGCTACCAGATTTTTATGAAAAATAAATAGTTTGGGGGACAAAAAGAGTCACCAACTGAGTTGGTACAGTAGCTACGGTTAACTTTGGAAAGGTGTCTAACATTGTGATCAATGGGTCAATGGAATTAATGATATGAAAATTATAAAAAACCTCAATCACCTGCTGTAAATTGTTTAACAACATTTAAAACCACTTATTACTCAATAAAATATATATTTACGTAAATCACATCCTAAAACGTCTGGTGGGAGGCTTCGGCCGTGGCTAGTTACCACCCTACCGGCAAAGCTGTGCCGCCAAGCGATTTAGCGTTCCGGTACGATGCCGTGTAGAAACCAATTGGGTTTAATAAAAACTGTCATACCCCTTCCAGGTTAGCCCGCTATCATTTTAGACTGCATCATCACTTACCACCAGGTGAGATTGCAGTCAAGGGCTAACTTGTATCTGAATAAAAAATAAAAAAAACCCTTTTTTAAAGCACTATTATACCAATCTTACCTACCTTTAATTATTATTTTATAAGATAGTATAATTAATTCTTGAATCTGAAAAAAAATTAAATTAAATTAATTTATTTTTTCGTGCTCGGGATATAGTGAAGACATTTTGGTAAGATGATTTGGTAAGATTGAGAATGCAATGAAAAGTTTTGTTAAGAGAACCAATAGCCCCTGTGGCCTAATGGATAAGGCATCGGCCTCCTAAGCCGGGGATTGTGGGTTCGAGTCCCACCAGGGGTAACATTATTAGTTATTGGTAATTTTTTACATTCGCTAATATAAAAATGATTGATTGCCTCTTTGTTACCTATGCCTTCAAGTATAGCCGATTAAGTTGAAACTTTGTGCAATTGTTGTGGACACTTGCAAGAAGGTTTCTGATATAATAGGTAAACATACCTACATAGAGTAGGTACGTTGTGTCGCAGTGCAATGCAACGAATGTATATTAATAATGTTTAATTTTTATACCTATTCAATTAGGTATTCTTCTTTGTTATATTTCTTTTGTTTTGGTTTTAGTGTACACTAAAGAAAATTTTACTTACTTTATTTACTTTATTCAGTAGGTATAATATATTTTTTTTAATTACTACAAGAGAAACATACCTACTGAGTATTGACATTAAAAAAAACTGTGGTTCAAAAGCGTAGAAAATGTGAAGAAACGATGTTATTTTCCCTGCAAATAAGTGTAAAAAATTTATTACCTCCCCTAAAAACAAAAAAACACCGTTCAAAGCACTCAAGGTTCTACGTTTTATGTACAAAATGCAATGATTTCAAGAAAACATGTCCGACGAACTCCATTTCGCTACGGTTATTAGTTATTACTCAGAAATAAAAAGCGGGTACTTCAAATATTTTATTCAATACGGGTTGATGTAGACTTGAGAATAGAAATCTTAATATAAAACACAAAAAATGTTTCTAGCTATGTACGTTATAGACTTTGAAACCACCCAACCTATGTGCCCCAAACCGGTTTCATTAGAAATGCATTAATGCGAAGACAGTCTTAGGGTTTTTTAAAGTTTTTTTATTTATGTAAAAAGATATTGTAGGACACTGTGAACCGTGTTTTGTTAATAATTATTATAATACTATAGGTACGGTTTTGTTTTCTACTATTGTGGTAAGTAATGATGCAGACCAAGATGAAAGCGGGCTAATCTAGAAGGAGTATGTAAGTATCCCACTAAATCGTCTAAGCCAATTTAAAATCATGAAATTTCAAATTAACTCCGCCAGACTTATCTGGCAGTGTTAAACATGATATGAGCACAAAAAACCAAAATTATACTTTTTATGGACGATGAATTAATTTTATAAAGTATTCAATTTTTTTGGAACTTTGAAGATAAAATAAACCCATATACATAATCTCGTAGACTAGTCATATAATATTATGTAGTTTCATGATATAGTAACATCTCGTAGGCGTATCGTAGCAGTGCTACAGGCAAAGCTACGCCTTCTGCTATCAAGTGCTACGAGTGACTTTGACAGTAATGTATACAATGAGCATATAGTATATTGCACAAAATACATTGTATGTAACTGTACATGACAGAATCAGAATTGTAGCAATATACAAATCGAAACTACGGACCCAACCAGGCTTTGCACGCATTGGGTGGGGAGACTAAAAGTGAATGTATTGATAATCTTTTAAAACTCCAATAATTAATATTCATCCAAATCCTCCTTTGCTCTCTTTTCAGTAGCATAAAAAATGCTACATCAGTATATTTATGGTGTGGACTCGTATGCTTCCTCTTAATTCTTATTTTTCTTGTTTAATGTTTTTTTAATTTTTTTTTTTTAATTATGGGCGTCTCGAAGGGGGTTGCCACGACAATAATTAGTAGACACTTAGATCACTTTATTCATGGCCATGCATGAAGTGATTTCTTATACTATTCCAAAGAAAATATAAAAACCGGCCAAGTGCGAATCAGGCTCGCGCAATGAGGGTTCCGTACTACAGTCGTATTTTTTCGACATTTTGCACGATAACTCAAAAACTATGATGCATAAAAATAAATAAAAATCTGTTTTAGAATGTACAGGTGAAGACCTTTCATATGATACCGCACTTGATATAGTCACTCACTTCGAAAGTTGAAAATACTAATTATTAGTTCATGACCACAATTTAATTTTTTTTGTGTGTACGACAGACAGACAGACAGACAGACAGACGGACGGACGGACGGACGGACGGACGGACGGACGGACGGACGGACGGACGGACGGACGGACAGACAGACAGACAGACAGACAACAAAGTGATCCTACAAGGGTTCCGTTTTTCCTTTTGAGGAACGGAACCCTAAAAATGACTTTATACTTTGACTTAAGATTATTTTACACCTTTATCACCTGTTCTCTCCCAAAGCCACCATGATAAAAACTTCATAGTCGCTGATCGTTCCTCCCTATGTTGGTTACAACACGAAGATAAACTTACAACTTTTTTAAAATAACGAAGGTCTGGCACGCGCTGGATCTCTCTATAAGTTATGCCTGAATTGACTATCTCTAACCACAAAACTATCACGGTTCGTTAAATATCGTACGACAAATTAACAGAAATACAAACGTTGACTTGTAAAATATGGTTGCTAAACGACTGTTCACGGCAAAGGTCTAGTGGATTTCATTCTACCGTGACCACCACTCAAGTTACAAGAGAAGAGCGTCTTCAGTTTATATCCTTTAAAATATGCATGCTAAATATAGGTAGGTAGGTACAAAACGTTGACTTGTAAAATATGTTAGCAAAACGACTGTTCACGGCAAAGGTCTAGTGGAATTCATTCTACCGTAACCACCGCTCAAGTTACAAGAGAAGAGCGTATTTAATTTATGTATTCTAAAATATACAAACTAAACATAGACAGGTAAGTAAAAACCTTGACTTGTAAAATATGTTAGCTGTATGATTGTCCACGGCAAAGCTCTAATGAATTTCGTTACATCGCGATCGCTGCGGTAGTAAATAAGAGTAGAGTAATAAGGGATGATATCGATTAAAGTTGGCTTTATCCCATCCATTTTATAAGGTTTTATTTGAATTTAAATTTGAATTTGCTTATAACTTGAACCGAAGTCATAAGGGCAGATTTCATTGAGCGCCCGCCCGCCCGCCTTAGGCCGTGAATAATTCATCCGGTGAGTTCTCGCTGAATAAACATGAAACAAACGCCAACTGTGAGCAAACACTGGCTTGTTTTTATCTTTCAACGTTTCGACTAAATGATTACTGGCATCAATAGTGGTTGTGTGCTTCTTTTCAGATCGGGATGGTTCGCTACATCAGTCATCAACGCCGATGGAAAGTCCCCAAGCTCGTTTGACATTAATTATTTATTTTAATCAATTGAAGGTTTGCTACAAAATATAACTTCGTTCGTCCAATGTCCGGGTCATCATTTAGTGACGTAGGTGTTTTTGTACCTACCTAACTATTTACGAGAAGAATATGAATTGTTAGGAATACTTCAAAAGTCAAAAGTCAAATGTTTTATTCAAAATAGGTTATACAGTACATTACATTTTTGATGGTCGGTTGTTGCATTTGTAAGATGATAATGTAGTGGTAATAATTTTTACGCGAACATAAACTAAAGCTACGAGGGTTCCAAACGCGCCAACTCTGAGAAGAGCCCACAACAAACTCAACTATTCCCTGTTCTATTGAATGCCTAATGGTCCAAACGTTACGCTGTGCTGCGCGACGCGACGCGAAACGTGAAATATAGTTTATAAGAGTTTGTATGGAGTAAAACACACTTGAACGACGCGGCGCGACGCGGTGCGGTAACTATAGTTTCTATCACTACCCCTATTATAATTGTGAAAGTGTGTTTGTTTGTTGGTTTGTCTTTCAATCATGTCGCAACGGAGCAACGGATCGACGTGTTTGCATGGGACCGTATATAATTAAGAACCTGGAGAGTGACATGGGCTAAATTTTATCCCGGTAAATCAAAGAGTTCCCACGGGATAATAATATATTGAGTTAAGTGCTCATATAAATATCACAACAAATAAATATAAAATATAAATTTCACGCTAAGCTTTATCGTGCAATTTAAGTTAAATAAAATATTAACAGCGTCAAACTAATTACGATTTAGTTACTAATAGCATAGAGTTTATTTTAGAATGTATAAGAATTAACAGTAAATTGTCATAACGGTTTCGTTAATGTGTTTGCACTGCATTTATCATTAAGATCAATATAAACAACGGTTATTACTTTATACTTCAAAATTTTGTAAGAGTTTTTGCCGCGTTACATATACTAATTTAACTGGTAAACTACTACTTATATATAGCTGTTAAACTCTATTTCAAGCTAGTACCTATTTAAAAGTTGGAATTAATCTGAACCATAACATCCTGCCTCTTTTCATGCCGAGTGGCGTACTAACGCAATGTTCATTGACCTCTAGCGTCAGTCATATGTTTTATTTGTTATATATCGTGAAATTTTACAAAATATAGGATTTTTTAAGCGTTTTTTTTGTTGTTGTATCATATCAGTAATCGCCTGTCTCTAGCGTTCTGGTTACACACTGTATAGCTTCGTTATCCCTAAGTGCTATAATTTTATGAAATACTTATATAACGCGGGTGAAGTCAACGGGGAAAAGCTAGTCTAAATATATAAAAGGAAAAGGTGACTGGCTGACTGATCTATCAACGCACAGCTCAAACTACTGGATCAGCCTGAAATTTGGCATGCAGATAGCTATTATGACGTAGGCGTCCGCTAAGAAATAACTTTTGAAAATTCAACCCCTAAGGGGGTGAAATAGGGATTTGAAATTTGTGTAGTCCACGTGGACAAAGTCGCGAGCATAAGCTAGTTAAGAATAAAAGCAATGTTTGTAAATAATTAAATTGATAAAATACATCAGTAGTTACTTAAATGTTCTGGCAACAGAACGACAGCCATAGCTGAAATTGTGTAATATATTTGACAGAATTATTTCCACGTTAAATTACCAACTTTATTCTCCAGTGATTAAAGTATAATTTCGTTTGTTATATGTAAAGTTAGGGGAATTATTAACGGCAATACGAGAATTTGGTCATGCGAATAACACGTCCAATAAAGTAGGTAATGTTGAAGATCAATATGGACGGTCGAGTTTGTTATATTATTTTTGTAATAATGTTACAAAGGGTAGGTCGGTTATATACCAACTTTATTATTACAAGAAACTACTCGAGATTTGCTGAGTTTTTTGAGTGTTCTTAAGGTAGGATAAATAGATTTCATATAACCCTGTACGCTTAGTATAAGATTTTACGTCTCATCAAACGTTGCTATAAATTCGAGAGTCGAAACACAATACCGTTCAAATAAAATGGACCTAAAGAACCTTGAATTAAATTCAAAAATTCAATGCCACTGATTTTAATTTCGCAACGTTTCGGCTTGGAGCGCTGGCTGCAGATGTGTAGACAAACTTGAGCTTTAAAACAAGGCTATTAAGAGTCAAGAATTCGAGAGTCGAAACACAATACCGTCCAAATAAAATGGACCTAAAGAACCTTGATTTGAACTCAAAAATTCAATGCCACTGATTTTTATTTTCGCAACGTTTCGGCTTGGAGCGCTTGGCGTGTAGATGTGTAGACAAACTTGAGCTTTAAAACAAGG